>NW_008752065.1:80447-228097 GCF_000715545.1 Opisthorchis viverrini | reverse complement strand
TATATATATATATATATGTATATATATATATATATATTTGGTTGTTTGATTTATGTGACAATACTTCTGAAGGGCTTCTGCTACACACCCATGCCAGACTGTAAGATTTGAGGCTTTACCAAACCTCACGTCGTCTGCTTTGAAGTTTTAGTCTGGTACAAAGCAATCCCCACCTTCCCATCATGCCGCTTGACGGTGAATTTCAACTTTGTATCACATCGTATCATGATACTCATCACTGTACATCACAACTGGGCCACTAGTGCTCAGGATCATAAAATCCATCTAATCCCGTGCCTCTATGAAAATTCAGGGCTGTTTTTGAGGCACGCAGATGAACATTGTGGGTATCAACTTTATGTCTTTCGTAGGTGGGTCGGTTGTCACGCATTTTCCATTTATCATTTGTTGACCAAAGCGATCTCGAACCATAAGACTCCGGAAGGGCAACTCTCGAGTGTTCAACACCGGGACGCTGCAGAAAAAAGGTGCCGAAATTACTGTCAACCAGATACACACCACATAGTGGCAAATAAAATGTTCTCTGGGGGGAAGCCATTCAAACTCCATGTGACTTTCATTACAGTTCATGCAGGTAAGGAAATAGACGCGTGGCCACCACATTAGAGATTTAGCGCAAATTGACTGGGAACTTATGAGAAGCCGCATGCAATTACAGTTCATCAAATCATTCGTTATGTGCGTTAGATTTTTTTTGAGGTCGCAGATGAAAATTCATAGTTGCGAAAAGGAAAATGCATTGGAAAGGGATCTGCGAGTAATCCAGCAGGCTCGCAACCAGGTTCGTTAAAACTACGACTCTGACGATCCTGCGCTTTGTGCTGGTGCAGAACTCCGATGGTAGTGATTTCTTGTTTCTTGTTTGAGGTCCTGTAGCACTTCATCGGATGGGCGAGTTATCGCCGTCAGGCTAGTTTACGTGGTGAGAGAAAACATATCGACGAAAACAGTATTGATGCACTCCAACATTCGATCAGACCAGGAGCTGTGTTGTGGTTGTCGAGTGTAATTTGCGTAGTCAACCACCCCTCCTCAGTTTTGTCCTACAGATCATTCACCGCACCCCACACATGTGCTGAGCTCACAGGAGCCCTGAACTAGAGCAATCCACCGATGCTGCTGACAAAAGACAGGTCCAAGTTGTTTCATTTGATCGGGTATATTGAGCGGGACCACAACATGCGAAACGAAGTAGACCGGCTAGGTTGAGTAGTTTAATGAGTCTATCGGAACCAAGAAGACAGCAGCCAGTTCGTGCAACTCCCACTCTACTTTGACTGCTTATCCTTTGTGTGGACTTGGTTCAACACGAAGTGACGAAATCAACCGCAATCTGTACATCGAGATCGAAGTGTTTTCGAAGTTTTTGTTACTTTCCTCCCTTTTTGTCACAAAACTCTTACAAACTATGGAATGGTGCACATTATTAAACGCACGTTTCTGATCAAATTTTTATTGATAATGTTAATATGGTATTCGAAAAATCACGGTTGATGCCCGTTACATGATTACTGACATACCAAGCCTGTGAGCTCCAATAAGACCAACACTCGAGTCCACTACTTCTTCCGTTTAGTATGAACCTAATATAATAATTACTCCAGGAGGAAAGAAAATCTATTTACAAAAGAGTGAAGTGAACGCGAATTAGACACATCTTTCAGTTGCCCACAGCTAATTAAATATATGTTTAAACCCTCACAAGAACGGCCAATCCACCCGCTCTGCATTGGTGCAATTNCAGTTCAATCGTAAAAGTTTGACCATGGTCAACTCTCGTCCAACGCGTTGTTTGATGCTACAGGGCTCCGAATGCATGACATTTGCTGAATACATGTACTTGCACGTTTATTTGCTGAATTTCGCGCAATTAACTTTCAACTAGAACAATTCAGTAAACCCTGAGATTTCGCCAACCTGAAAAGCCTCAAGAAGGGCGAAATTGGTCATTTGCTGTAAAACTTTTGAGTAATCTTATGAGCAGCATGTGTCATCTAGATTACAAAGTTGCGATATCTAAAATGTCGCACCAATTGAAATATGACCACGTTTGGTGCAGCACATCCAGTCGAAGAAGACTATTGTAAGAGCATTATTTGACTGGATTTGTTCGAGCCTCCCGTCACTGACGTAATAGGATTCAAGTAAGGATATTTGTTGGAGAATGAGACTCATGCGAACATACAACCATGCATGAAGCAGCACAATAAATTATTCAACGCAAATGATTCCATCCATATAAGCCATGTCAAACCACAAGCACGTGGCCTGTGTGAGAATAAAGCCACATGTATGTGAGTGAAAACGGAAAAAAGGACATGAGTACTAGGGAAGTAAACGTGCGTCTTAAATTGTGCATCGAGTTTAATACACAGCATTGACGCTCATCGTAAATAGTGCTCAAAAAGAAACTATTTTACCTTTGACAGCCATCTCGAATTCGAGTAGGATATCTGGTTCTTCGATAATACACTCTACAAGAATAAGTAGAAGAAAAGACTTGATAACCAAATACTGGCTGAGTGAATTAGAGGTCACTGAGCCGACGACATACAGTTAAACTTTATGAACTTATTTTTGATCCAACTGAGCCGCTTTTAAAACAAGAACGTACTAACTTCTGTGTCAGTCAAATCCCAATTTTGAACTGCGCACGAACTTTGATGCGAATTAGAGACATTTTATTGATATGCGTAGGTGTACAAGCAACCGTCAGTTACCGCCCATGGAAAACAAAAAAAATACTTTTGACCAAATCATTGAATATTACCAATAGATAGGTTTTGAGTTATTGCGATGTAGCCGTCCCAGGAGGAATTCCACCTTGGACCTGAATAAAATGCTTTTTTTATCAGATAAGGAGACGTATTCCAGTCCCTTGAAGTATGATTGTGTAATCAGTGTGGCGTAAAGTGCATTTCCACATCTCAACAGTTGGTATCAGGGTCGGAAAGGAAGTTGAATAAACCTGGATAAGCTGTTTCCATAAGTTGACTCACCAACGATTCGTCACGGGTAATGCGGCAAGTAACAGGTGGTTATTGTGATCACGGTTGGTCAGCGCTTCCTCGATGAGGACAACAAAATTTGCAAATTTATAAAATAAATCAGCTTTAAGCTGTTGAACTCATGAGACGAATGTTTCGTACCTACATAAGAGACGTCGGTTAAGTGAATTCATTATAAGAAATAATTTAGCTCGCTTTTTCAGCACACGACAGAGTCAGGTCTGCGCGGTTGGACATTTGCCACCACACTTTGAGCATAGAAAAGCTATCTTGATCGGGGTTCTATATCCAGAGAGAACCTCATGTACCATGTTCCTTCCTACTTTTCGAAAGCTAACTGGCTGGGACAGGTTCTGCCCAAAATCTCATTACAGCCCGCCTTAAAACCATACGGGAAAAAACTTACGTGGATAAAAATTATACCCTAGTGACTTGGCAAGGGCAGACTAGGTCGCCGAATAAAAGGATTATTCAGATTATTTCACACCACATCTTTTTACGATATTTCTTCAGTCTGACACGAATCTATCAATGACTAAGCATGATCTGGGGTTTTCAAAGTTTGTCAACATTAACACACTCATTGGTTAAATGTATTAGTGACGGATTCAACCCACGTTCGTCTATATCGATTGTAGAAATGAGGTCAGAAGCTTCTTGTTGTTGTGGTTGGGTATGTGAACTTTGCGGTCAACCGCAGACTCACTAGCAAATTACGATGCACCGAGTAGTGGCTAATCTCATCATTGGAAGCCATTCATTCATTGATTTTCGTCATAACGCCTTTGGATAACATTTCATCTTGTTAATCTATTAGAAACATGTCGGAAGTCTTACCATGAGCATTTCGTCGAAACCTGGAAACTTTTAGACCTGCTAAACAACGCAAAATCTTTCCTAGGACATTTACCGTTATTAGCAAAAAATAAGGGCAACCGCAGTCATTATTCTGTCCTGAATTTCTACATTATTCTGATTTAGATCGACGAACTTCTACAGAAGTTTCACGGTTACCATATCAGTTATTCTTGTCACCATTTGATCCGCCTAACAGTACTCTTGTTAGTATTTCAGTACTAGGTCCATCCATATAAACCCCAAGAGTATCGCATACCAGCCTAATTTTCACAGGACGGTCATCTGAAACCTAATTGAATCTCATGTTTATGATGTTCATCCTCCAGTGAACATCATGAACAAGAGATTAAGATGTTTTTCAGGTTAATCTCCTGTGAAAACCAAATTGGTATGCAAATAAGCGTATTTGTCAAATTTTGGTTCAAGGAGAACATAAGGTTGACGGAAACTCCGGAAATGCGGTTACCTGATGAGCCCCAAGAAAGGCAAAACCAGTTATAGTGTTTGAAGTTTTCAGCAACCTTATGTGTAGTCTATCACGTCTGAACAAATTTTGGTGATGTTGAGCTGAATTAAAAATGGACCATCTCAGTTTGGGTTATGATCCACTACTTCAGCATGCACTTCATCCATCGTTCTACCCAGATGAATAGTTCTGTTTTGTAGTACACCATTCTACGAAAGTGTCCGTATATAGTGCTTCCAGAATGTCAACTTCCGACAACTATGCGTCCTACAGTCGCGGGTTAGTGCGTGTCAAGTAGAGGATTCCGACCCCAGCTCATGGAGTGATACTTCAGATACCTTAGCGTAATCGATACTAGATATTTTCATAAAGGAAACTACTCACAAGGTTGCTAAAAACTCTTCCACAGCCTCTGACCGGTTTCGCCCTTCTTAGACGCAGTCCCCGAGTTTCCGTCATAGGCTGTCGAAGAGTTTTCAGCAACCTTGTGAGTAGTTTCCTTCATGAAAATATACTGCGACATCTCGAATATCGTGCCAACTGAATTATGAGGTGACCTGGGTGCTGCACATTCAGTTGGAGGATATCATAAACGAGAGACTCCATTGAGTCTCCCGTGAAAACCAAATTGATTTGCAAATGAGTGTGTTTCTCGATACTAGGTATGTTTACAAATGGACATTACAAACGTATCCCTTCCACCTAAAGGTTCCTGTGGAGTCTGCCACCATGCAAATTCCGCTGTTCACCGCAGAAGTGTGTTGCAGATGACTTCCACAAAATTAAAAAGCGCAAAAATATGTTTTCTGTGCCACAGTGGGACAGCTGGCTAATCAGTTTTTATTCGAGAAAGTTTAAACAAGCTTTGTTTTTAAGCCAACATCCACGAACAAATGAGAACGCCGATAAGATTATCCGGATTTAATGGCAATCATGGCAGTCCAGTCACTTGTCTGCCATCGCACCCATGTTATCTCGTAAGTTGAACAAAGCTTCGCCGCAGAGTATTCGGTGTCGCTGATAGAGGAACCTTCATACCAAACTGAAAGCTACAATAATGTTTCCGTTTGTATCACAGCCTTTATGGCTAGCAAGCTATCTTAGCCTAGCAAGGAGTAGCTGTGCACTAAATTCTGGAAAGTTCAACATTTTCATACGTTGGGAGCCAAAGCATCACAGCACGAAGTCTTGCTAACCCTCAAGTAGATGTTCTATGGTTTACTGAGTCTTTCAGTGTCCAGCAGGTAACTTATCACAATTCTAGTCGGATAAACCCTTTAGCAGCAACACAAAAGTCACATAAATGGATATCATTTGACATGAGCTGCATCCTTTGAATCTACATCGACAATCTTACGTACGCTGGTCAGTCTCACCACAGACGTCCAATACGATCACAAGGTGGCTCTCAGAATACAAAATTCTACGGACACCAGCAGAAATGGCTAATTAAACCCCATTCCAAAACAGTTCTCTAATAACTAACGGATGGGAGTCATGACCGAAGATGCCCGTAGTGTTACATGTATTATACCAGAGTGGTGGAGACAAGATGCACGTTATGAGAACGGTGATCACCTAGTCAATTTTGCGAGAAAAGACTGGTTTACTATATTCTCAGAACAGCCTCAACATCTAGAAGTCCACAAATGACTCAAGTGACGGTCACGCTTCTTTTTATTATTGTAGTATTATCATTTATTTTGAATAACATTATTTTCCAGATTATATTATTGATAGCAATATTGATTATGTTCCAATTTTCGCAAGCCTGGCCCAGGTGTCAGGTCATTGCGGATCATGCGACTCAGGCCGGAAATAGGTAAGTTCGTTTCCAATGACTTTGGATAAATTTCGCATCAGGTTTCTGCTTTGCAATAAACAAAGTGGACCAGTAGAAGACAGTGAAGAGAAGCTGACGCGGCACCTCAATTTTCCAATCATTCTTCATTTGAATCGGGCGCCTACGTCAGTTCACTCGTCCTATCAGTACTGCCTAGCCCGCGCCCCACATTATGTGCAAGCAACATGGGAATCTTTTGATATTCAGACGACGATTTGATGAGATTAGGTCCGAAGCCCAACAACCGATTTTGAACCTTTATTAAAAATAGCATGTTTGATATAGGGCAAAGGGAGACATTCTTGAACAACCAGTGATCCTTTCAAACTCAGAAAAGTCGACGGAAATGTGGGTGAAATTCACTGGCCTCTGTTTCGAGCAGTAGTCAGGGAGTGGTAGAAAAATGGTGATGGACAGACAGCAATTTTTCTCCAAAGGAGAGGCAAACAGTGTGGCCTATAAAATATTTTATGAACATGCTAGAAGTCCTAGCTACCGGACTCGAGAAGTAAAGAACTACGGGTTTGCAAGTGAGAAAAACAGTGCAACTAATACGACCTGGTAAAGCAGCACTTGCTATTGATCTTTTTGATGACAAACATAAGTAGGGGATTATTCCGTCGACAGCGTGCCGAGAAAACAAAGAGGTCGTTTTGTACAGTAAAGCATAGGCTTTCCGGATTGAATGGCAGTACATCGATGTTATTCCCTCACAAAATAAGTTTTGATTTACTGCAACTCAGAAGGCTCATGGAGACGTAACACCTAATCCAACAGGGGTCCGAGCTGGCACAAGACAGTCCTCGCGGAGCAGGAACAGTTTATCTGCCCTAAGGGATAATGGGTGGGAAACGGATAATTAACCCAATTTTCCCACCAGGAAATAAAAAAACACTGATTAGTCAACAGAAAGACTGGTGTACATGGGAGTAGAGAAACGTGGCACTCTCGCTGTACATAGGCTTCTCCACTATGTACTTCTATATGCTCCGTCCCTTGGCTGCAATGCGATTATATGCAAGAAACAGTAATTGAGTTATTATCAAAATCCACTTAAGCGTATACTACTTCAAGTCAAAGTAGCTGTTGAAACATGCATTTCAGAAAACGCGTGATCCTTTCTATTTCGGGCTCATTTGAGTTGGGTGCGTAATGAGCACAAAAGGAAGTTCTCGCATCGTCAGAAAAAAATACTGTCCATAAAAAAGGAAACACAGATGTTTGCCGCATGCTTTGGAGATATACAGCTTTTGAAAACTTTTGAGATAAGCAAGTTTGATCTTATTCAGGCAACCTCAAAGATCATAATATTTCTTATGCGTTGGATATTCAGGAGAGCTTTATCGTTGCTTAGTTTTACAGCCCGTGCAAAACTGTTTGCCGTTCACAACGGCAGGAGATTAAGTTTCCAAATTTACACTTGGGCCAAGGTATTCAAAACCGCATTTGGTATAAACTCTAAGCACGAAGAAATATTAGCTTGCAAAGTCGTTTACCAAAATACTTACTTTTAGGTTTTGATTTGGTGTCCTTCTTTGGCCTAAGTTCATCTAAAATAATTGAATGAGTAAAAAATTGAAAACGTCAAAAGATTCTTTACGTAGTTAGCAACTTTGCTTCAGGATGTTCGATCAGTTCTTCCCGCTCAAAAAGGGGCTTCTCAGTGCAGTGTAGAAGGATTACTCCTCGTCAAGCAGGCTTTTACACGTACAACATCTAAACTGCTAGAAATGGACGAGTTAATTGGTAACTTTCTGCAGCGCTGTTTTTCAGGATTATGTTTTTTGCGCTGCCAGTCTCTTTAGATGGTGGCATCGGGAAAAATAGATAACCTAGAGATTGCCAACAACAGCCGACCAGAAGACCCTACTTTGAACTATATCAATTCAGCACTTTACATCTGTCTATTTTTAAGCTAGCATTCGCCTTGACCCTAGGCACCAAGCCTCTTTAAAAGTCTCCTAAGTGAGATAAAGTTATCAGATAAACCTCTTTTTAGAATTCAGCTGGAAATCTATCGGACAATGCAAACCTTGCTGAAAACTTTCGACAGAATGTAGTAACCATAAATTCCGTAGTAGGATTTTAAGTAACTAAAACGTTTTGGCTCGAGGCGTTTCATTTTAGGCCTAACAGACACACGATGCGATACACTGCAACTCCTCAAATGAATCAAAGACCACACCCAATGGACTAATATACAAAGCCACAATCGGTACAGAACACTCACCGCTTGTGGCGTGCTATAATCTTTGGGGTTACCTTCGGCAAAAAAACTGACTTGAATGCCGACTATACAACCTATTCCCTAGAATGAATTACAGAAAACAGTTGTCTTCTTCAGGCGCACCGTCATTCAACAAATTGTTTGCAATGTGCTGGGGCGCACATTTACAGGGAATCACGAATCGCAATACTAGTGAGTAGAACCAAACTGTGTACACCACTCAGTCTAATAATCATTTTCTGGTGAAACATTTAGGCTAAATCATTGTCTTCCTAAGCCAACGGTACCTCGCTTGCTATTATTAAAATAGTTTCAAGCTACCTTCTGAGTGTAGTCCACTGTGGAGGAAGACAATTCCTGGTTGCTTATTTAATGTGATGCATTGCCGTATATCCCGTTTGGTACTGAAAATTAAGTCGCTACTCTGAGTAGTAATCACTAAGTCGTGCATTAAATTCACAAGTTCCTGATGTTGTGAGAAGATTTAGAAATTGCCAATTAAGTTTTCATCCTGTAAATGGCAAATTCCAGGAAACACTCTCTGGTCCTTATTAAGAATCACTGAAGGTACACATCTCAGGTTGCTTCCAACCCGTAATTCCCAAGATAGTGGCTGAAGACTAATACGTTCACTACAGGCGGCCGATCTGCATTTCGGCTAACTTTCGGTTAGAATGGATGCATTTTCATTCACCCCCCGATTATGGGATTCACACCGCGGGTTGCTAAACAAATGAGTTCCACGCAGTCGTGCTTAATTATGCTAAGGGCAAGAAGATATGAGTCCAGAAACTTCAGGTAAAATTAGATGCGTGCAAATACGAATATCTATGTGCATTTGTGAACGGACAAAATGACGTGATGCTAGACGTTCAAGTGAGCGGAGAGTCAAAATGAACGTGAGAAGATAGATGGATTCGGAAAGAAAGCTTGGCAAACTAAGCGAATTCCTTGAAGACATCGTAGATTCAAGGTCTTAGGATGCACCCAGTATACTTCTGAGACTCCTATCTTGTGGACACTTAGCATCTCATTTTTTTACAATAGCGCTCTTATGGACATTTAAAGAATGTTTTGGGTGAGTTGATACCGGAGGAGAATGCAACGTTCTTGCACAGGCCATCTCCTTGTGTTGTCCAAATTGTCGAAAGCATATAACTACTTTATATGGTATAATAACAAAGAGAGCACCCATTCTTTAACACAGGGGTTTTCCCCGAAAATGAGCTCCCATCATTTCAGAAAAGTTGTAAAATACTCTCTTGCAACTAACAATTTGATGTAAATCCCTCACCTGGGACACGCAGATCAACTGCTGGTATATCAACAGCTCTTCTGAAATCGCAGTCTGCAGGATGATTAGAAGTAAAAGCATGAAAGTGGTGAAGTATGGATTCGAGAGAGCAATCTTTTTACTTCATCCTCCGTCTGTATGACGTCATCTTCAAATTCTTCATCTCCAGGGATCTCGTTTTATGTGAGCTGAGCCTTTGCCAAATATCGTTTAAGCTGTTCTTTTTACCAACGACGGTATAGTTGAACCTCTTGTGAGATTCCAACTTCTTTTTGCCATAGTAGGGTATATAAATTTAGGACTGTAATTAAAATTTTAAGCTGTACAAAACAATCTCTATTACATTTGGTAAAACCTACAGAAAAACTGTATTTACCGATTCCTGAAGGCATCCTCTTCAGTCAAGCCTTCCTTGACGGTAATTGGATAACAGTATAATTTCTTAAGATAGTTCAGCCTTCTGACACCTTGAAGATTTTCGTTTCATAGAATTTTGATAAATAATTCATGGACCTTTTGCTGCACATCTGAGAGCTGGTTAACTAGCGGAACGGAATTATTTGTCTGGTAGTGCGGATGACCTAAACTTAGGACGAGTATTTCAGAGATGATTTATTAGGATTAATCGGCCCTCAGGTCTTGCTTTTCCGGTCCGGGAAACTAGCTGGACGTTCAGTTTGATTTCCTCTAGCAAACTAATTTGGCTTGTGTGAGCCACTCAATGATTTAGCAACGAAAACTCAGGGCAATCACTATTGTGCAAAATATGCTGCTCCGCAGCGAATCTCTAGTTCCAGCAATTCAAGTGTTCAAAAAGCGAACACAAATCAATTGATCGTCACTTCAGAAAGTGATTATTTCAGATACTGGGGAATACGCCTGCAAGATTGGCACAAATCAGAGCTGTTCTCGAATTTCAAGAGAATGTATCATGGAACTTATACCGAGAAAGAAACACTTCCCTCAGTGTTTATGTGGCACGATTATCTACAAAAAGAGTTTTGCGCTTCGCAGCGATGAAATATTCATTTGCTGATTTAATGGCTAAACCTGGGAATGAGCGTTTTATACCAGGCTGATCACCATAAAGTAGTATTCTCCGCAACGGAGCAGAATGCACAGAAAGGTGAAGCCGTATTCCTACTGGAAATTTCGGCAGCCGATTCCGAATGCCAGTCAGACAAAAGGTTTACCCACAGATGACACCTACTTCTTCAGGAGTGTTTTGTATCATAAAGCGTTCCCGTTAGGTGAATTCAACAGACATAATAATCCGTATCACTTAATTCCACTGACGAAACCTACTAACCTCAAGTCGTGTGCCTATGTGCAGAAGGCCTTTAACGACTCAATCTAACCCTCTTACCATCGTTAAGTGACAGAAAAGTTCAACCAAGCTCAGTTGCCAACTTTCCGTCAAAGCCAATTGACCATGAAGTAGTGGCGAACCTAGAAACAACACGAATGTTTTGAAAATAACATTGCGGTTTGGAATATATAGCAGGATTATAAATAAGGGTACACATGAAAATCACGTAGTCTCTCTGGGGAAGGGTGACTATGCACCCACACTGTTGGGTTGTTAGAAGGAAAGAATGATTTTTCAGAAAAATTAGTCATTATGCCCCGGAGCCTTCAAAAACTAAGTGACTTACCGATGTCATGCGTCATGGATGAGTCCGGTTTTGTTTCATCTGGACCGAATTCAGGATCTTCCTCCTTTTTCACAGCAAGTTCTTTGTCATTTTTGACTCCTCTCATCCTTGTCAAAATCTCCGCCGTAGGTAATTTCGGATCTACAAAAGAAATTCTTGACGAACTTTTTGAACTCGCGGTCCAAGAAGAATTCGATGAGATGGTGGCAAATTAGATGAACATACATACTCATTTTTATTTTCCAAAAGCTTTGTTAATTTCAAGTGTCTTTATTTTTTTCAAGATTTATCGGGAAAAAGAGGGATTTCTGATAAAGTTCTCAGGGTGTTTGAACAGAAGCCAGAAGGTGCCTCGTTGTTAAACATAATATTCAAATGTGTTGTTTAAAGGTAAAGCCTAGCCCAAACCTGTGCACACCTCGGAATCTCTACATTAACCGCTTGGTGATCTTCATGTTCCTGTGGAGTTACTCAGGGATCCTCAGCGGGATGTCTTAAAATTTTCACTGAAATTCGTATTCTTAAATTATTAGAACACTGTAAAATAGAAAACTATGGCCGAGACACTCTACAGTTCCTGGCACCCACAGTAAAAGATCCAGCCAACTGTTCAGAAGCTGCGGAAATTTTGATTATGGATTCCTGTTCTGGAAACCCTATCCAAACAACTACAAGTGAGGCGAAACCTAAAGCTATATGGCCTGCCTACGACTAGTACTGTTCTCTCCATGTAAAACAGTTTACAGGAATTTACTAAATCAACCACCTAGAGGTAAATTTGATTTTTTAACATTTCTTGATCCCGCCTATCAGAAATCTACTAGTTTTATTAGTAGAAACAATCAGAGTACAAAATACGTATCGCAAATGTCACCGTGTAGAATCAAGATATTTACTGTACTCGGGCGCTATTTGATGTTCCTCGGACATTCACGCAGACCACCAATGGTTTCAGTGGTTGTTGTGGTAATGTGCTAATTCTGCCATGGATCTTCCGTGAATTCGTCACAATGGTAGGTCTTGAAACCAAGCTGCGGGTTTTGAGCTTCAACAAGTTGACGGACCTGAAGCTCCTATGGTTCATCGTCCCATGATTAGTGAGACGACTGCAAATAGTCTGCTTGGCACTTAAGAGGCATTCACATTTTTTAAACCTATATATGGACTGAGTCCGGATATCCGGCCCATTTATTGCACCTGATCGATTTGTATTAAGCTCTCCACTGAACCATGTATCAGCGTAGATTTTATTTGTCCTATGGCGCCGTCTCACACGTTGTGTTGTGTAAATACTTATAGAGAACAGTCTGCTCCTTGACTTGAAATTTTTACTTGCACGCCGATTTTGCGTTTCGCAGCTTTCACCCCTGTCAAACCCACGACTGTTTTCTAAACTTTATCGCCATGATGACAGTCGTGCCATATTTGCCCCGTATCTCCATAACTAGCCGAAAATAGGCAACATCGTGTTTCGCGCTGTAGCTACTCCGCTTGCTCATACAGCTCACACTAAACTTCAAAGGCGTCTAACCTTGTGAAATTGGGAATATGCCTGACTTATATAATTGCTCGGCTTAAGTTGCTAATGCATCAAATTTGCACAAATCTCTAAAGCTTGACATTTTCTAACTAACTAACTAACTAACTAACTAACCAACTAACTACCTAATTACATAAGGTAAACGAAGGTTTTATATGTTTTGCTGTACAATACCACAAGAGGGGAATTATTCTGATTAATAAGAGACAAAATTGTCTCCTTGCCGGTGAGGCACGACTTTTCAATACTCGATTAGCTAAATATTGTGATTAGTATGAGGTGCCCAGTAATATTTTACCTGTATTCTGTATACTATTCCAATTTATTCCCTCACATCTCGAGAAAGATATACTTACTCATAATCTTTCGGCTTATATTGGGCCCCGGCAGGAGCAAGTCTGGGTATTTGGCTGGAGGTCAAAAACACAGATGGTGCGTGTGTGATAATTACGAACAGTATTTTGTTTTATTACTACTCGTAAAGCCGATGGAAAGTCTGGAGAGCCCGTGACGTCACTTGCCTTTCTTAGGGTTGACCAGGTAGTTAGGTGGTCCCAGAATTTCTGCCAAGTTTATTTCCCTTTTGAGCACCAGATTGTTCGTATGGTGTGATGAACACTCTCGATAACTTTGCTTTACGTTGACATTAAAAACCGAATTTCAACTAAATGCTTGATTTCGTGAGTCAGCTAAAATATCATTTCACTTGCAGTCAAATGAAGTCACTGACAATCTAATGTAAACGGTAAATTATCGTGTGGAGGACTGCATAATCGATAGGTCTTTACTTGGGCAGAAAAGGCACATACCGCGGTAAATAATACGTGCGCATGCAAATAAATATACTAAATACGATGGACTATTTTTGTCATGTCCCGGGACACAGCCGCATGAGGTACTTTGCTCTCATTACTGTCAGCAGATAAACGTGACAGTTAAGGTAGCAGTTGCCGGTAAGCACTCTTCACCGGATCAACAGTGCATGACTGATGAGGGCCGAATGATGGATTCTTAATATAATCCTACAATCTCTGAATTTTGTTTCCAAACTCATCATCGTCTACACAGCATCAGCATTCGAAACTATTACTTCACCGCATACGTCACAAGTTATTTCCATAACTTATTGTACGAAAAATGACTAAGTTCTCTCGACAGACTGATTTGTATTCCGTGCCCTTGGCTGATGGTTGCTAGCTATTCTCCGTTGAGTGCTAAAAAGTGTTCATATACCGAATGAACGGCTTGGTTGTCTAACAGGCGTGAATTTGCCTGACTTACGGCCAGAGCGACCGCGTAGTTTTTGGCGAAACAAAATATTGGATGAAAATATCTTTGATATTCTTGCATGCAGCCCTGGGGAATGTAGCGAATTTTCTTATTCGGTTGCAAAAGCCGTTTCTACACCTTACTGCGCGCTCACACTGCCTTACTCAGACTCTGGAACAGACCACGGCAGAAATACACCCTGCCATGGTTTACTGTCTGCCATTCTGACCGCAGCTTGTTTGGTATTGTGCTAGCAAATGAAGCCGACCATCTGCACTAGTGGTTGGATGTCACTGCACCTCGGGTGGGCAGAGTGATGGGATCAGAACCGCCACTGGTCAGCTATGTCACCCTTATTAGCCACACGTAAAGCAGCTCCACGAAGCACACATTTGTGACGTTACACCATAGGTCGCCCACGCAAACGCCCAAAACGATTCACAGATAGCACATGTAGTATAAAAGTCAATGATGGAACGTCTTCCACCGTAACGTATAGATTGGTTATCCTTATTCAGATGGAAAGATAATGTGTGAATTCGCAGTTGGTATCATTACAAGAATGCATTGCTTTACCTTAAAAACCATGTAAACGTCAAAGACCGAACCAAATAAGTCCTTAAGTGGGTGCTGACCAGGGACGGATGCGTTAGAAAGTTCACCTTATTTGAGCATTTATGAGTCCACTGAGATGAAAGAGGTTGACGGAAATCCGGGAAACAGAATAATTCTAAAGTGGATCGGATGACAACCATGCTCCCCTAAAAAGAAAGACAGTCCGTGGTGTATATTATTATCCCATCAGTCCACCGTGGAATACTTCGTCGAATTCTCCGAACAGAAAGAGTAGCAGCTCTCACTTTTAGGCAAAAAAGATGGTGTATTAGAACTGCGAATTTTTGACAGGATGAACACCGGTCCATAGTTTATACTCGCTTGTGTTTATATCTGGAATTTTTATTAGTGTTTTCCCAACGTAATTGTTGTTTGGAACAAGAAGTTGGTTATTCGCAATAAACCGTAGATTCCTGTGAATGTGCTACCCGCTGATCTGGCTTAAAGTTGCTAGCTTAATGAACACTCTTGCGTTTTACTCAGTTTGCTTTCCGAATCGATCACCCTTATCTAAAAGGCTGAAAGTTAATATTAACATTCCCCAAACACAAGAGAAAATCATCGCGCATTTTTAGGCAATCTGCTTTCCTATGTCAGCTTTATCTTTTAGGCGGCTTGCATTTTAGAATCTGACTGTGGGAAAAGAGGCTTTCGTTTGTATATGCATACATATTTCAAGCTATATGGTTGCGGTGGAGTTAAGAATTTCATGGCCATTCCAGGGTTACCTAACATATAATCAGAAGATCCTAATGCAAACGGGTACTTTATAGCCCTTGTCACCTTATATTATGACTGGGAGCCAGCAGGCCACGTCTGTAGTTTTCAGCTCCTCTTTCTTTGGGAACAAACAAGATAGATTGAAAAAAGTTGTTTTCTGTGCAGAGAATCTACAAAATTCAATTTTAAGGTGTGATCCCTCCCATTCCTGAAAGTGAAGAGCCGTGATAAGTAACCATCTGCTCAACCGCAGGTGTACGATACATCTTGTCATAATTCCATTTAGCGCTGATTTAGTGAGCAAAACTTACCTAAATTAAAAGCCATTTGGTACCAATAAAAACTAGAAAATTTGCTCTCCAAATTGAATGCGGATCCGGTGTGGCCCAGTCGATCATATTCGTTTTTATCGACTATGAGCATTAAGGATACTTGGGGCCATGGCGGTTGTTGAACAAATTTATCGGGCTTGAGGACTTCACATCCATGTATCAGGTTTGGCCACTGGGCGGTCTTTCGGATGATCTGTAGAAAGAAGTATTTAAAAATACTGTTAAAAACTGTTAGCGTGCTGACGATATTAACAAAGACATGACTGGATATGTAAAAGCTTGACTGCGCCACACCTTGTGGTTATTGCTCTGCTAGCTGAGCTGGGCACTTCAGTTGCAATAGTTTCGTCAGCAACCGAGGTAAAACTCTCTGTGCAGAGCGTCGCACTAAGTCGGCAGGTAGGCATGGCGAACAGAACAAGGATAATCTATACAAGCTGAGCTATCAGCAATCCGCTCAAAAGCATATCATATTGTCTTCTCGAGTGGAGGACACGTGACACATTCCAGTAGTTTTCGCCTGCTTCATAACTAAAAACAATTTTTTATCCTTTTTGTTATTGTTTGTTTCTTGATATTGTCTGGGTTTATTTTAACGAGGCCTCCACATTTAGATAAAATACCGAATTTCCAAAAAATTCAAGCCAAACGCACCTTCAGGCGAACAACTGGCCAATCTTTCTTCGTTCTCACAGCATATATCTCCATAACAGACTGCACAGCATACGCGGACAATTGTATTTTGTCCAGTTTACATGTATGAATTTAAACAGAAGGGCCAGTCCCATGACATCGGTATTAAAATCTGAACATAAATTCTTAAAAATTTCAGATAGGTTGATTGGCTTATTTTGCGCAGCCACTTGTGTACCGTTCGTGGATAGTGTGCGCAAAAACTACCCCAGTTATCGATGTTCACAGATGAGCTCTTCAAAGCTGTCTAAGCAGTTGAGGTTTACGGGAATGTTTTCCCCATTTGCAATTCAAAACCATTAAACAAATCAGACAATACCTGATAATTCTTAGCGATATGGAACACATGGCCAGCGGCATAGCTCACATACACACTCAGCCAAATTGTCCGTGCTTTTGATTTTCGGTTAGAAAAACCAGCTGGCTGCATTCATGCGCACTTGCTTGTTCCCAGTGGTTCATTATATGGGTTACATTATGCAGCTCAGCCAGTTTCACCTACCAATGATGCCTGGTGGGGGGAATACTGATTACCATACGCGTAATCACGGAAGGAACAGCTAGGAGAGGTTTTTCCTTGACAATTAGTAAAATCCAGGAAACAGAGCTCATTGAAGGTGTATGGCAATTTTTTTAACTTATGGTTCAGTGTGAGCTCCTCCCGAGAGAACATTTGCAGCAATGAACTATGGGTACACTCTCCTGTGTCTCTAAGCTGGTTGGGGGAGACTTAGCGAATAAAAAGCTCTTCAAGTACCAAACAGGAGTGTTTTGTTCTCAGGAAGGTTTCAGTGCAATGGAATGTCTGGACGGTAAAGGATGACCATAAGCTGTACAACACAGGAGATTCACAATCCTTCTACCGAACGGTGATCACCTCTGATAACCAGCGTCCATTTATGACTAGCGAACTAGGATAAGAAACAACTGTCAACACAATCTTAGCAGTTGGCATTTTCTAAATTATTACAGGGCTTAGGCCAGGACTACTGACGGTTGGAAATAAATTTTAACCCCCTAGTTCCAAATATTACCCACAAAATATTCGCGGAGGAACGGAATGCCATTACACTGTTTATTTTCTCTAAACCAATTCTCTTGCAACTATTTGTAAGCTGGGTTGTCTTGGTTCCCGCTTCGCCGAGACTCCATCAATAAAGATTTCATTACATTTCGTCGAATCACACTGTTCGAAGACGGACATTTGACACTTTCCAAGTGCCAGGTTTGTTCAGAAGTTATTATCTCTACTGAAAACAATAAGATCACAGTGAGGAGGGTTTAGGAAGTCACCGAAACTCTTAATCCGTGTTCGTTTTTGTTTTCGGCTTAGTTTTCCTTCGTTTCCTTTTTGTAGATTTAGAACCGTCCCGTGGAAAAAGAAATCCACATTCATTAAGTAGTGAATTTAGGCAGATGACTGGCTCGAAATATCCAGGAAAAAATGAGTTGGTCTATTTGGTACTTCATCTTTCAAAGTAACACACCAGAATATATTCATAATCCATTCATCCTTATAAATTATGCTTCCTGATATTTATTCACATGCGGTAACTGACATTTATGCAACATGTGTACACGGGCAGAAGAAAGTTAACTTTTATAGAGGAGCTTCCTATACGGTTTCATCGTTAAGCATGAATGCATCAGACCAACTCACATATGAACATATCCTGAAGGATTCCGCGGATTTGAAGAAATTGAATTCCTCTGATGGTAGCGCCAATATCTCGCTGTCACTCACATACGGCAGCATGCTGCAGTGAAAGGCTTCAAAATCGTCCAGATAAGTTTTAACAAATAAAAAACCTTTTCAGTATTGACTTTTTAGTAACCAACCGACGTTATTTGACGTGCATCATGAATAATCGTGATTAGTGAACCCAATTACAACTATAGGATCACATACAGCAAGGCTGAAAAACAATGTCATGGGCGGATGCATCATCTAGAAATCCGTTAACTCTTTAATGGTCTGGAAGATACTGGATCGAGTAAACACCAGCTTGACCGGCTATGCGGCAGTCTGGTCTTTAGTTCAGGATAGAAGGCTGGAAGCAAACAATAGCATTTCAACAAACACTGATAACTGTAACGCATAGACTTGTTCTGTTATCTAGATTTTCCCATGTAGCTGCGCAGAAAAGTCTGCGGCTTAAAGAGGCCACCACATTTTGGACCAAAAATTGGGGTTCCCTAGGAGATTTTATGGCTTAGAACCTTAGCACGTCATCAACTACACTACTAGATTAAATAACATCCACATGGATGCTGAATTACCACCCTCTGAGTTTTGGCTTCCACTTCTGTTTCAACAGAATAATGTCAGCGGTATGCTAGCTATGTCGGGGTAAGCGTGCTTAACTCCGGATCGCTTCAGCTACGTGATTTATATCTTGGGTGAAAAGATGTAGATGAACGGAACTCTAGGGGACTTGACTGCAATCACATTGGTTTGTTTTCGTGGAAGCTACCTGAGGGGAGTGTAATATTAATATTATATAGTGGGACGTTCCGGTGTCTTTCTTCGCGCCTTGCAAAAAATCTCAAAAGGTGGTTGCTTGAGGATACTAAAGCGATCCGACGGAGATCTGGCAATGTACTCAGAGGTAGTTGCACTCCCTGGCTAATATTTTTCATATATGCTGATGTTTTAGGTTAAATTTCCAACAGATGTAAATAGTACGGAGTTGGTTAGTCAGACGGAAACAAACAGGAACAACCAGGCTGAAGACACAACTGGGTTGATTGTCGGATTGAAAATTTGAGATGATATTCAAAGCACTGCCTTAGAAGGCCGATATCGAGAGACCAAAAGTCTTGAAAATATCGGAGTGGCTTTTATCTACTTTCGAAGATGCCCAAGGTGTTAATTTATTGACACTGGCCGAATGCAAGAAAGCAAAAAAGATAAGGTAAACAAGAACTTGTCAAGTACATCCGCATTTGAGGACTAGACAGACTACTGCAGCATCCCCAGACCTAGAGCGAATCATATATTGTAGGGAATTAAACCAAGTTCCGTCGTATGCGGCGACTGTTGTTCGGCTCATCAGCAGTGGCAATTTAGATTTTCCTAGGACTAATTGCTGTACATGGTTGTGGCAGGCGACTTTGTGTAGTTCGAAATACCCCACAGTGATCGCAGAGTCGCTGCCGTTGCCTAGCCAAAGTGGTGATAAGCTTCGTGCGGTAACTGACCTAAGATGCCTGTAGTAATTGCTCAGTTTATATTTCCTAAGCACTGCATATGGAATAAATCGAGCTAACCCAAACAATCAATAATAGTACTTGTCGTAGAACTAGGTTATAGGATCTTGGTCACTACGCCCAAAAATCAGGTTACAGTGTGAGGTTTGCAGAAGAGTCTTCTGTTTGCTAATATTACGCTACATAGAAGTGATCAGAACTGTTTTTATATACTCAGCCTCCACATAGTAAATCAGTCTATGTATGAGTTGCGGATTAGCCTGGTTTAAGGACTTGGTGTTGCTGTAGGTTTCTTAGGCTACCTGAAGTGGTCTTCATCGGGTGCATGTTTTTCTAAAGCTAACAGTCTTCAAAAAGCCTTTGCTCATTGTCTGGTTCATAAAATATTCAATCCAGAAAGTAGCAAAAAGACGAAATATGGGGCCTCATTTCTTACTCCAAAAAATCCACCACCTTAATGAGCGTAAAACTTGGTATATGTAGAAACATATAATACATAGGGTTTCCAGTACATTGCTAAAATGCATTCCAGTCGAAATGGACCACATTCAGTCGTGCCTTGGTGGCGATTGGTGCCGTTTTTCTCTGTGTCCCGTGAGATAGAAAAGTACGTGGGAAAGCTTATTTAGAATGCCCAATGGATTCAACTGGAGCCCCACATGCCCCGAAAGGTAACTTGGAATTACACGCAATCTTACACCTGTAGCGACCCACGGACCAAGCAAATAATTTTAAGGGGCTGCGACATTTACGTATGCAGTTGGCATTGCAGGTAGTATGGATTTAATTAAATTTTCATTGTGAAAAGTAACTGCAAAGCAAGATTGACTGTGAAAATATACCAAGTAACTGGCTAACGTATACTTCCAGTCGTCTTCGAAAAGTTTTGGAAACAACTTAACATGAACACTTCAGGTGAGTCAACGTTAACTCATCTGGGTGTATCCGGTTCGGTTTACCCAAAGCCTGATCAACGCCACACCGAATTAGACCAAACAAAACTACGACAGAAATACCTGCCAGTTCTTCCCTGATGCGTTAACTGCCACAAAGTGACTAAGATATTTGCCACTCGTTAAAAATTAGCGGCAAATTCATACTTCTTGATCACAATTTCCTAGCGGTTATCACTGATAGTCACAAAGCAGTCACTGACCTTCACTAACAACGCAAGCATGAATATGTGGGCAAGTGTGTCTGGGGACACTCGGCTGCCTCCAAAATTCCGTACACAAAATACAGGACCCCGAAGAATAAACTCATTTCCACATCAGATTACATTTAACAAAAGATTTACTAAGAGTCCAGCTGAACTGGTCGTTTATAATAATCTTCAGCTGAGTGTGCTACACATAGCTCACTTTATGCTCCATTAGCTGCGGTGTTCGAGATATCATAGTACCTTTTCTCGATGAAAAATACCCACATGGTTGCTTAAAACTCTTGGACAGCTCACAACTAGTTTTATCCCTATCCGGCTGACTACTTAGGCACAGTTCCTTAATTTCTATAAACCTGAACCCAAAATGTAAGAAATTCACGAGACACAAGCACGTACATGCAGTCTTAGTTTTCACAGCAGACTCAACCGAATACCGGTAAAACAAATTTTTGCAGAAACTGGGTGACTAAGGCTGCCTGATGAGCCCAAGAAGAACACACCGGTCGTGCGCTGTCAGAGGACCTATAGAGACCTAATGCTTAGTTTCCAGCTAGGCGAGGATGCTGTCCATATCCACTGTCCGATTAGGCTAAAAGTTTCGCAGGTGAAGACCTAACCCATGGATGGCAAAACTGTCGCCGTCAGAAATTGGACACAGGTATATGATTGCAGTCGTAAGCACCAGCGCCTCCGTCAGTATAAGCAAGTATATATTTATGGTCTGTCGTCCTAGGTGTAAGCAAGCAACCTGGTCAAAAGTTTGGGTGCTCGTAGACGTGACGAAGGTGTTGAGATTAACGCCGCTGACAGTGATGTATGAACATATCTCAGTAAGTTGAGTAACTTGATGTTAACTATTTCGGCAGCTTTATGCATTCAGACTTAATGTAGTTTTTGCGCTATTTAGCATCACCTTAGACTCAGCAGTCCCGCTTGCCCAATTTGGCAACAAACTTACAGACTCTGAATTTACCATTCCGCTCAACTGTTTCTGCAAAGTGGGCAGACCTAATTAATAGATTAAGAAAACGTTCTGGGTGCATCAGATGGTGGATAGTCTAGGGATGCTACAGCACCAGAAATCTACTTGCTTTCCAAGTGTGACCCTAAAACCATTCAGAACGTCAAATCTATCAGGAAACTGCGTAAGCAGCACGTTTAAAATGGCACACTAACAAGCATCTCTGAATTGGAAACATTGTGCACTGGCGGAACAAAAATTAAGCAAGACGTCGTACGACAGAATCCCCGTTAATTATTGTTAGAGTCTGGTGTGATCACCAACACATCTTCTGGATTTAGCTATTAGTATAGAAACTATTCTATAATAACTGAGTTAGAGACCGGTCTGCGACATCCCGTAAAATTAAGCGTAAAGCACAGCAATACTCACCAACAATGTTTTCAGGATACATGACTACTAGAAGAGAAAGTCAAGAAAACGATTTCAGACTTACAGCCTAACTTTCAAGTTCCAAAAATCCAAATACTGTCATTTCTGAATATTGTCGTGCAGATAAGAACATGTTGGTGTTGTGAGGGAATCTGGGAGTCTTAATGGAGTTTCCCTCCAGTAAGTGAAGCCAGGCTATGCCGAAAAGCCTACATGCACTGTGGAGCTTATTCATGCTTATTCCCAACAATCGACGATGCGAATCTCACGAAACTCCAGTAGTTAGTCCGGAGCTCATAAGCTCCTAGCTAATAGTTTGAACACTTAACCGTTCGGCAACGATCGGCTGACCAGAAATGTGTTTAGCTCGCATTTAGACCAAACAGTCACTTATTCTGCAGTCACGGATCACTGGTCAGAGTTGTTGACTGGCTCTTCGGAAAGTCTCTGAAGTCATCACTTGAGGAGTCAGTCAACACTTAATGGGGATTCCGTTACTGTTTATATATACATATATATATATATATATGTTATACAAGTGCGACTTAATCACACTACCGATCAGCCGCTCGAAGCCGAAAGGTTAATTGTTCAAACCTCCAGGCGGGGGTTGCCTTTCAAAATAGAGCTGCTTCTCTTAAGGGAATCACGTTCTCCATACTCTGTTTATGCCTCCGAATATTGCTGGCGGAAGATAGCCATATCTTTGGCCACAAATGAAAACCCTCCTGGGTCTTGCATTTAAAGTGCCTTTCATCTTCTATGGAGCTCTGTTGAGTGGTCCATAAAACCACAATCTAACACTGGTGGAACATTTAAAGAACTTTCACCAGTATGTGTAGTAAAACAAACGCTCAATAAAAAGCGCAAATATGACATCATGTGAAGCTTTTTGTGCCACATAAGAACGAAGTAGAAATGGTATAACTATGGAAAAATGTCAAATCACTGCGATGTGGGTGCAGCAGGCAACAACTTAACTTGTCAACAGGAATGTGTAAAAAGTCGGCAAGGCAAATTTCTCTGGGTTGATGGTAAAAAGTAATGAGGAAATACAAGCGCACGTCGGAGTTAGAAGGTAGGCGCAAAAAGACAATTTTGCGGCAAGAAGATGAAGTGAATAGCGGGGAAATGGGACACAGCATTTCATCGTTAGCAGCGTTAACGATAATCTTTTAACTTTTAGCAATAGATTTCAATGCCAAAACTTGTGTTGAAGAGCAAAGGAGCAGTGTGCTGAGAACTATCAGAGTTCTGAGCTTCGAGGATCTCACAGCGTCTCCGTACAAACATCCGGATGGCAAAAAAACTGATTTTTAGGATTTTGACTCGAAATAACCACTCATCTTTACACCCAAACCCACGGCTTTAAAAGCACTCTGAATTGCCCGAATATGTTCTGCTATCGGTTTTTATGAGCGGGAAACAGCAATGAGTTGCTTGTGTTTCCCGTGTGGGGTGAAATGGCCTGGTGGGATAGGCGTAAAAAGTGCTCAATTTGCCGCCAGTTGGAATGCTTAATTAAGGACAATGAACAATAGAAAAGTAAAATGAAAGAATTAGGAACAGTCGAATCGGGGTTCGCAGACCAACTGGTCAGATGCTTAGTGAAAAAAGACGCGGCGCCAAATGTGATCAGTGATGTGCAGCAAGCATAGCTGTGATATACCGTGAACGCGAAGCATTAGAATGGCGGATTGTGCCATAGTAATACAAAGAAGGTCAGTAGAAAGAGGGAATGAGGTCAATAATTGGCACCGATTTTCTAGTTGGTGCTGAAACCAACTCGTAAAGATATATATTCCCTATTTTATCAAGAATTCCACTAAGTGACCTCATCATCCAAACCGTAGAAGATGAAACAATGTAAGCGTTCAAAACCCGGAAAGTTCTAATATAGGGACGCCCGGGCAAACAGCTCGCATCACATCCTTTTGCTATAATATATCGGCTGTAAGTGCCATATCCAATAACTCGTTTTGATAATAGGTATATTCTCCAAATTTTTTTGTTTTTCAAGCAAGTATTACTCCCCTATATGGAAGTTCACAATTTCAAGATTTTATTGGAATGACTAGTTCACGAAGCGTTGTGACCAACCCACACATGTGGGAATCGGAGTCCAAGACTAATGGCTCGACGTGGATTATTCCCGAAACGCTTCCTGGATTTCTTATGTTTAATAGCTTAACTACGTTCCATATAGCTATAATCTCATTTGGTTCGAAGATCTTCGCATGCTCCTCTCGAATGAGTAATATTCACGCTGTGCTCGCAAGACACAAGGAGGCATTGTGAGAACAGAGTCAGTTTACCACTTGAACGGAATTTTTAAACCAAGTTGTTCTGCCGCTTAAGCATCTGGACGGTATAATTGAGTCATGGAACAAAGTTGCACTGTCTAGTTTGATTTTTGAATTCCTTGCATGAAGATGCAACAGCTTCGCTGAGGACAGCATGCCTTCGATCCGGTTAAAATGATGATCGTTTTACGGGCAAGCCGTGCTTTTCGAATCACTTTGCCATCCATATATTTTGATATCCAGCAAAACTATAACCGAAAAAGATGTAGTTGTTTGTCTTCTGTAAATTTATTTATACCAGTGCGTTTTGGTATGCCTAACGTTCTTGCCTATGTGCTTTCATGATCCGTAGCTGCTAGTGTTTTACTTGATCTGAAGCAGGACTGAAGTATGCTTAACCGACTTTTGCGTGCTATGACCTCCAACTCGAATCTGTCGGGCTCTCATCAGCTCGCTGCGACAGACCAAGGTAGGCGATTTAGTCTTAATACGCGTCACCGTCTGGCTCATTTCAGCTTCCAGCATTTACTATTAAACAGATTGATGTCAAGTCCTGTTTGCAAGAATCTATGTTTTGACGGACTTGAATTTGAAAATAATGTGGGAACCGGCAGAATCTGCGTCCCTCCATTCTGTGAAAACTTACTATTCTAACAAACAACCCCAATCTAATTGTACAGTTTCGTAAGATGCGCATTCCTGATGATTGTGAATGAAGGTGAAGCAGCCGTACAGTAATTCACGGTATTTCTGCCTCATTAGCCTAATGAATTCTCAACCGTTCAGGTGTTATTTTCAACACCATTAGAGTAAATAATACTCCTTCCAGTAATTCTAGACGAACACTGTTGGATACAAACTCACTCATTTGTGCAAACCAGCCCTCACCCTCATATCAACCGGTTAAAGTTGTGGTTCATCCAATGAGCATCAAGGAACTGTTGTGGGCACCCATACCGATCAAGTAAGAAGAAACAGTCGAATAAAGTAATGGGTGAAAACCTGCGCGTTGCGCGATCCTTAAATAGGTAGGTCTCACCAATTTAGCTTCACTGGTCATAACATGCTAAACTTTAGGGGACCGCACAATAAAAATACATTTTCTTCAAGATAATTTTCACCTACTTCAGTTTAGAAGTCGTTTGGTGGCTGATGCCCAGTGCAAAGTATATAGGGATATAGGAGAGCATCAGTTGTAAAATCTCGCTGAATGAGTTTCGTCTAATTTTGGTACGTGACTAGTTTCATTAAAAAGATCCACGCGCTTTATCTTGACCCCAAACTTGTTTTTTCTCTCTACAGGGAGCATTAAATTCAAAATCACTCTGCGTCTTTTTAAGCTTTAGGTAATAAAAGACCTATTCAACAACAGGGTTACCAAAGCTTAACCGGAATAAAAGCCTGCGCACACAGAAACAAAATTTACCGGTATGTCCTGGGGGGTAGTCCCTGGAAGCTGTGAACGGATAAAGTAAAAGGGTTTCATGCATGGTGGAAACAACAGCATTTTGTTCTGGAACACCCTCGCGTGTTCAACGCATATCCTCAAAACAAGACATGCTAACAATCGATCTCAGCTCAAGTAAACCATGGCTTTGTCTTTCGATTTGCTTCTCCTACTGGTCGGTTTTGTGATCTAACTATGCAACTACTTGAAATGTAGGTTTATCATTACTGGGGTATCCTTTCAAATAACTTCTCTGTGGTTGAAACTCTTTAATTCCATGCTTAAGAATGTCATCATTATGATCACCCCCGAAGCAAAAAGTATGCTCTCAAGGTCCAACCAGACACAGACTACTTCCCATTCAAGACCAAATGAAAGCCTTTTATACATGATACGTGGACAACCTTTTCCACAGAAGACGATCAAATGCAAGTGTTTCGAAAACCCGCAACATTTGCACAAAACACATACAATATATTTTACGTGCAAAGTTGCACCACTTTTTTAAAAGATCTTTCGCTTTAAAGGGGAGAATAAGTCTTAGTTCTCAATATATAAGTGTATAGTGTAACTCTTTATAGTAACTCTCCAAAGTGCATGCTGTCTAAGCGTATAGATGTACATCCAAGCTACAATGATACCACATCAACGTCAGAAATTCCGTTTTGCATTGGCATGGCGCCAATCAAGCGGATACCAGGCAAAAGCCGAATTAGTGAGGTGCTGTCCCCTGAATATAAAAATGGTGCACTTATCTGCATGGCCCCACCCCAAAAATCACCACCCGAAACAGCAGTAAGTGGCACACAAGATAATTAGTCATGAACGGTGGAAAATGATATCTATAGCACTGCACAGTTCTACCGGATACACAGAGCACATAAGGAGATAACTCGACGCCGGCCGAACGTCCCACCATCAAGAACTCCTAGTTGCAAGAACGAGGAGTCACGTGAGAAAGGTTAAATCATCTGGGTAACTGCTAACGACGCAGAATGTCATACTGAAAGGTCTCCACAAATTACGGGACACCAAAGAAGAGCGTGATGAAATCACCCTCTCCTTAAAACTCACTTCTCTGTTCACGTCGATTAACGTTAATCGCACTAATAAGGCCGTAATAAAGCTACTTCATAGAAATATAAACACAGCTGTATTTGTCATAACCTGGATGCGAATAAAGCTTTGCGCCGAAGTATACTGCGAACCTGAAAAAAAAGGCTTCCCAACAACTGGAAGGAAATACTTTGGGATCACCACACCCAATATTACCACCTAAGCAGTAGCGCTTTCAACAACCAACTCCATAATGCTGATGCTCCATACAGACACTTTCATTCAGTCAAATTATCTATACTATAGAACTGACACTTATTACACATCACCGTATTCGAACCTGCTGAGTATACAGTAGAACCTGAAAGTGAAGCCATACTGTTGTTCCGGAATATCCAGAAGAAATACGGGAAGATTCAAACCCTCATTTTTCAGGAGTAGACACACACGAACCAGATACAAAACTACAGTTCAAAGGCACGACGCTGTGATGGAGCACAACTGACAAAAGAGGAAAAACTATCTTTACGTGATTTTTTAATCAATGGTCACCGACAAATTTTCGTCATAAGGAGACCGAAGAAGCAGAATTGCTAACAGCGGCCACAGGTACATGTACATCCAGTTCAGAATCTGCATGAAGACATCTGCAACCAAAATAACTTCCTGTGTACCACAAATCAACGGTTTATATCACGACCGAAAGAGATATTAAACCGAAGTGAATAAAACCGCTGTGTACCGAAGTAACTGCATGAAATGTCATGAATACGCCACTAAGCAAACTGGACGAAGGATGTCTGTGCGAATAAAATATATAGTGAGACTGATAAGCGCAGTGAGAAGACACAGGTTGTGAGATTTCAACGATTCTTTTAATTTCGTCAGTCGTCTACGTGAAACCTAAATTTTCAGAAAAACGACAGTAGAAAAAAACGGATCAAATGCAGTCATGTCATACTTGAGCGAGATGGAGTCAGCACTAGTGTACGCAAATAGTCAGAGTAATCAGCCTCTGCGCGTACCACCCTGGTTACTTCAGTGCTTACCACATTGCCTCAGTAAACCCCAACATTAGGTAGCTTTTACTATGCAAAAAATCCTGATTAACATCCTGGAATCAACTTTTGGTTCTTAGCAGACAATGAAAACTGCTTTTGGCTATTCGGTTGTTGTCCAGATAGTTTCTGTTATATAAGTTTTGGTAGATACTTTGAAATTCGCCACGACATTTGGTTATGCCCCTTAGGTATTCCGCCAGTTTAAAAGTCACCGCACAAATAAGTTATTAAAATCACATGAGGGTTGGTGTGGATATTCTTGTATCCATAAAATAAGGCTTTCGTCGGAATGTCTAAAAACGGCTGAAATAAAGATAATTGGAGTTATCAACTGCATTATGTTGTTTTAAGATAAGCAGCACATTTGATGACCCCATGGAAATTTATTTTCATAAAAGATCTATAAATTACAAAACGCAGTTCACCTTTTCCTCACAGAACGTTGGAAGCCAGGAGTGAACCATATTTACAAGATCAGGCAATAAGCTAAAATACTCGTAAGAAGTACTTCTCAGAATTGTATCAACATAACATTTCTAAACGGGGTCGCGATTAGCGCACTGACACAAGCTACCATACAAGCCATTGTCGAGGTTGACGGGAAAAAGGAGTTATGCTTGATTGATACAGGAGCAGGCGTGCCGCTGAGGCAAAGAGGGAACCAAGCTGAACACAGACCGTGCGCGCTAGCCGTGAGAGCTGTTGGCGGATATCGATTGAACATTGACGGACTATCAACGCACTCGATACGCCTAGGCGACAAGTCCGTGCAGCACGCGTTCCTGATCAGCCCAGACGTAGAGCAGACAATATTGGGAGCTGATTTTCTCAGGGGCACAGATGCCGTGATTGACCTAAAGCAGGGAAGGCTGGTGACAAAGTATGGCGCAATCAAGCTTGAAGGTTATCCAGGCACTGTCGTTAGTGGGCTGTGTGTCCGAAAACTTTCGTCTTGTAATGTACCGTCAATACGGGCCGTGGTTGAGGAATACTCCGAACTGTTCACGGGCGATGAGGATCGTTTGGCTTCTGCCCGTGGATTGAACACGAAATTCCTCTATCATCAAAACGCTTTCGACCTTATGGCCCTCATCCGTTGCGGCTCCATCTATGGGAGGAGGTCCACAAACAGATTCAGGATATGTTGAAGAATGGTATAATCGAAGAAGTCAATAGTGCACATAATTCCCCCAGTTGTGCTTGTAAGGAAGACGAACGGAGAATACAGGTTTTGCGTGGATTTCTGGCGCTCGAATGAACTGACCCTAAACCGGGTTGTAACTGTGCCTTCGGTTACAGAGATCTTCGATTCCCTCCAGCAATCCCGATACTTTACTGTGTTCGACTTGCGTTCCGGATATTGGCAACTACCTATCAAGGAGGAGGACCGGGAGAAAACGGCGTTTACGGTTGGGGACATCCAATATCAATTTAGACGAATGCCGTTTGGTTTGTCCGGGGCACCATTCACATTCCGGCGCTTGATGCTTCGTGTAACCAAGGGACTCCAGAATGTTGCCGTGTACGGAGACGATATCGTTGTGTACAGCAATTCGGAACCAGAGCACGTAGTTCACTTGAAGGCTGTGTTGGAGCGGATCCGGGAAGCTGGCCTGCGGATAAATGAAGCCAAGACACAGCTCGCTCGGAGTTCGGTGACACTGCTGGGGCATAAAGTGGGTGAGGGAGAAGTTAGCCCACTGCCCGAAAAATTAGCAAAGATCAAGGATTGTGCTGTTCCCAATTCAAAGCGGTCTCTACGGCAGTTTCTTGGACGAGCAGCATACTACAGCCGGTTCGTTAAGGATTTCAACAAGATCGCTGCGCCACTGTACGATTTGCTCGGTCAAAATCGGAAATTCGAATGGACCGGAGAAGCACATGAAGCTTTTGAGCGTGTCAAAGCGCGGATGTCGGATCAGCAACTGACCCTCAAACTTCCCAGGGTCGGAGAGATGTTCATTGTTGCAACGGACGCCAGTGATCGCGGTATCGGCGCAGTCCTAAAGCAGAGGAATGGAGTTATCGAATATGCCAGTCGCGTCCTGACTAACGCTGAACAGAAGTACTCCACCATTGAGAAGGAATGTTTAGCGATCGTCTGGGCCGTGGATAAGTGTAGACCATATCTACTTGGGCAAAGGTTTCATGTCGAAACCGATCACAAACCCCTGGAGTGGATCCGGACCACCAGAGATCCTCGCGGGGAGCTCGCACGCTGGGCGCTCCGGTTGCAAGAGTACGACGTCACAATCCAGCACGTGCCAGGGAAGGAGAACCACTTGGCTGATTGGCTGTCAAGACCAGAGGCTGAAGATGAGGTCCCCAAGATCATGATTGGAGCCAATGGCCTCATCGTCGAACTGGATCCCGGAAAGTTTGTGCAACTCCAACGGCAGGATCCTGTTACAAAAGGTTGCAGCCGCCTTGTTGGATGGAAGGAACATTGAGAACGGAGGGGGAGACAACGAATTAGAAGCGTTCCAGAGTCACTTTGATCGGCTGAGGCTGAATGAAGCTGGCATATTTTCCTGGAACGCCACTGATTCAGATGTTGTGTTGCCCGTGATACCTCGAGTCTAGAGATAGAATCTCATCGTTGAATGCCATGAGATGGCATATGCAGGGTGCACCAAGACATACGACCTACTTCGACAGAGGGCCTACTGGCCCGGGATCAGAAGTGAGGTGGTGGATTATGTGGGGTCCTGTAAGCGTTTCCAACTAATGAAGGGGGATACGACAGGGGCAACCCATCCCATGGAATCTATTTTTGTCTCAGAAATCGGCGAGTTGTGGTCAGTTGACGTCATGGGCCCCTTTTCGGTGACAACCCGCAGGAACCAATAAATCGTGATGATGACAGAACACCTGTCGCGATGGATTGAGGCGGCAGCCGTGCCGAATCAGCGGGCGACGACGATCAGCGGAGTGGTAATGCATCACATTGTGGCCAACCATGGGGTGCCCAAATTGATCCTAACCGATCAGGGGCCTTGCTTCGAGAGGGAAGAATTTAGGAATTGCTTGCAGAAGCTGGGTACCAGACAGCTAAGGACGGCATTGTACCACCCGCAAAGAAATCGCCTGACCGAACGTAATAACTGAACGATCAAGGAGTGGCTTGCAGCCAGAGGAGCTGACTGGGAAATTTACTTGCCAGTGGTGTTGTTAGCTCATCGTGCCTCCACGCAGTCAACTACAGGAAAGTCCCCGTTTATGCCGATGTACGGTCGACATCCGCGCCTTTCGATTGATTAGGAAATCGGGTTGTGGCCGGCAACGCGCTTGTCTCCGGAGGAGCTAGAGGAAGAAAGAAGGAGAGCTCGGGAAAATTTGACCGCCGTTCAGGAAAGGACTAGGCGGAAAACGGCAAGTAGAAAGGTCCGAACGTTCCCCATAGGCACGAAGTTCAAGTGAAAGGATCACCAGAATCCTGGAAGGAGTGGACTGGGATCGCGGAAGCTGAGCAGTCGATGGCAAGGGCCATTTGTCGTCACCGACCGCCGGGGGAACGTCTATACCAATCAAGATGATCGGGGATCGAAAGAAGTGAATGGGACGCAGCTTTGCAAGTGGCGGTCGAGTAGACTCTCTGCCGAAGCCGACCTGACGGAGGTAAATGAAAATCGATGGCGTGCGAACGAGCTTTAAGGGGTGGAGGTGTGTAAGGGTGATATTACCTATGGGGAGGCACACGAGTGGTATGCGTTGTTCGTAGAATTTCGCTTTGCGCCTAATGCAAAAGGGAGATCTGTTGCGGATTTCGTTGAGCCACTTTGTAACATTTGCTTGGTTTTGACCGACGAATGAGTGGAGTCAATGAATCTCCAGGGAAGTTCAAGAAGACTCGTTCGGGAGACGATCGATGTCCAGTTTTTGTAACTAAGATGCAAATTAGAGTTTTTTTCTTCCCTGTTCAGTGGTCTGTAACCGGTCAGTTGGCATTTCCTAATAAATAACTCCGCAGCGAAGCGCGTTCAAAGATGAAAGTTGCATTCTATGTACCAAGGAAACTTACATTTTTAGGCAAAGATTTGTAGAAATCGAGGATCTGAGAAATTGGTAACCCATGTTTGACTTAATGGGCCATACTAAGGAACGGTCATCCAAACAACTAAGTGGCACCTGTTACATAAGCGCAACAGAACACCAGACAGCGCCTACGCACCGATGCAGTTACTCTGCTGCACCCTGATGCTGTGATGAAAGTGGGTCAAGCCAAAGGATCAAAACGACGAATGATCCAGACTTCACGATGAAAGAGCACAACAGGACTACAGTATGCCGTCAATTTATATCGACTACATAGCTGTAAGTTTGGAAGACATGCGCAATACACACCTCGGTGATGATAGTGCGTTATTTCCCCCGGGTTGTTTTGAGGTTGACTACTAAAGAATCCGTGCACATTTTTAATTGACCATGCTAAGCGATAATACAGTTCAAATTTTATGAAGACCAGGACAATGGACAAGTATTTTGCGATGAATTGGTATCTGATGGGATTCTGGCAACCAGTGTTTCTTCTTTAATTAGAATAAACCATCTTGGCTGTTAGTTGAGTTGGTACACCACTGCTACTTTGTAGTTTTCCGGCTAACAGGTGCCGGGAAGCGTTTTAAATATTCACCACATTCCAACGGCGAATCCTAAATTCGAACCAGCCCACATTTTCTCGTAAACTTGGAAACCTGGTCACTCGCCCAGGAGTAAAGCCTTCCGGCCGGAGGATATTTCGGATTCGTTGAACGTGTTCCTTTAGGCAGAAGAGCCATTAGGTTTTTTTCACTTCCCGTGGACTTGGGCCTTTGGCATGTCTCATATATTTCACATATTTCACCCGTATTGCGAATAAATCCTTTTGAACTGTATGAGCGGAAACCACAGACATCAATCATGTTATTAGGGTTAAATCCATTTCATTCCGGTGGTGGTGATGATGAGAGTTTTAACTTAATTGTGGCATGCATATCCCCTTACTTATTTCAACGTTTGAAAAACGGGAAAACAAGTGAACGAAAGTTATATCGACGATATTCACAGACGACCGTAAGAACACTGGAAGGGTTCCGGTACTTTTCAAAAATTGTTTACTGACGTTTGTGGTGGATAATCATAAAACGATATTATCCGAGAACGAAAGAAAGTCTTTATGATAAATTCGCCTACCTTGATAATCACCACCAAGGAATTGTAGAACAGTGCCGTTATCCACGTGAAGATCTTCTTCCAAAACGTTTCTGAGGTGCATCTTGACAATGCTCATATCAGAACATTCGAAGAATACAGCTAACTCTTTCAAGTTGACATGAAGCAGAATTCTGGCCACAAACGTGAACGCCGAGCCTCTGAATGCTTTTACTTGACAATCACCGAAAATTTTTCCTCCCACTATAGCTTGATTGAGGACCAATTCGATCTGCGTTCACCAGAGAAAAAAACATATGCGACGATTACTACAGACTATGATTTTTACTGCCTTAAAGTCCTCCACTCAATAGAGCCAAGTTGTTTACCTGAATATATCACGGATTCTTGCTTGCAATATTGAAAAAAAACGATAAAACCAGCAATACGCCGACATACACGACAATGTTCCACGGATTTTTCATTGGTATTCAAGAGTAACTACACCTGAGAGAAGGAAAGCTATCACTGAGCAAAATCTAGAAGAGAGCCACACTTTCTTCTATTACCATGGAATACCACGGCCTCTATCATGAATGTCAGATGCGTATACACTTCAAATCCTAGGAAAAGGCGTCACCGCATTATTTACAACAAAAAACAGCAGCTTCTCGAGAACATCCATATTTTACTTGTTTCTGTCCACTGGCACAATTACAAAAAGATGACTCACTCGTGTACAGTGCACCGTTTAGCAGAATAAATTTACAGTGCCACCAAAATAAATGTTATCTGTTCAGGCAGAGAACGCCTCGCAAATCGTATGAGCCTATAGTCGTCGGAAGTTCATCGTCAGCAAGATATCAAACAAACAGGTGGCATGTCAGATATATGGCCTCATTGCATATGTAAACCTGTGTTGTCTACTGCAGCAGGCAACAGTTTTGGAGAACTTATATAGACAACTGTCCGAACCACCATACTTAGGCCCTTAAACAACTGAATTTGGCAATTGCGAGACTTGAGCTGGTGGGCTTGTCAGTGTGACGGTTCTAGATCAGCATCGAGTCTAGTCCGGACTTAAGATCGTACCACCATCCAGAGTTTAATGAGTAGTAAGCAATCGTAAAACATATTATTAAAACAGATTATTATTTGGGAAGAAACGCTATGAAGACCATGAAACACCGTTAAAAATGTCCTACTTACTTGACCGTTTGGGGGAGAAAAGATGAGTACACATAGCACCAAATGTTCAACTAAATGTGAAGAAAAATGGTCATTTGCAAACGGGGTTTCGGAATCCATCGGAGGTGTGTCCAAGCTTTTGTCCAAGCATTTGTAAATAGTTTCAAGTTCTTTTCACAAGGATGGGGTGAATCAAAAGGACCTGCCTGCATGGCTCAAGGCATCAACTGGTGACGAAACATTTGCAACCAAATTGCCAAACCCAGCAAACAGAATACCATGCAACTTGAGCCATCAACATTTCCCTCAATATCATGCTCAACATTAAACAGGAATAGCGTATCAGGTTTCTAGGGAACGACCAATCGAGAACTCGGTTCATATCAGATGATTCTCAAATTATTACTCTCAAACAATAAGCTTTTATTATGGTACACATATGACTGTGTTCTGTTCTTCTGGTATTTCATTTGAGGCTTGAATGCACTCGAGGCAGACTACTCCTTTTTTTTGAACAGCAGAAAAGAGTAGAACAGATAAATGATGATGATTTTGATGTCAAAGCTCGACTTAGTCATGAGTTGTGTGGCGAGAAGATCTGACGACCGGTGGGGAGCAGCTCGTCTAATTCGTATTGCTGTTTGCCCGTAGTTTTTTGAGCTCGTAAGGTGCTGGTCTTAAATTGGCTCCTCTGACGCGTTGTCACTCCTCGGGAACGTACGACGAAAATGCCACTCAAACTCTGCCCTCATTGTGAGTGACTTTAGCCGTGATAGAGTTTCATTTATAGTGAGCTTGTAGTGATCTTGCGAAGCCAACCTGTGCCGGATATTTTGGTTGGTTAATTTTGAAACGACACTGTGATTCCTTAACAAACACGATTCCTCAAAATGCTGAATGCATCCTGAAGGTGTTTCAGATTTCTATCGGATTGTGTAATGGTCCCGCGATATTGGAAGCGCGGACGAATTATTCGGGACACTGTGTTAGCAGCGGATGCTGCTGATATTTTGCTATTCTGTCACGATTTCTTAACTTTCAGTATCGCGTCCCCTGACGTCTCTGTGTAAGAGATTGAAGCCCGGTGATTGGGCGTTTCTCACCTTTATATGGAATCTCAACCATGAACTAGGAATCTCCGAATGAATACAGACTACTGCAAAAAACAAACCTTAAGTTTTGTTCAAATAATCCTGCTCCCAGTGGTTGCTCAAAATCCACGTGTGTTATAAAATCCCCCCATCGTTTTTCAGGGAAAGTTGGAGACATGTAGTTGACAAAGTGGAATAAGGTTCACGCAAACTCACTAACCACTTCATTGTTTGATTGTATGAGTGTGTATAGAGGAATATGGTCACACTATCCTATGATTCATTTGAACCGAGCAACCGTAATTAGAAACTAGCCAATGTTACCTTCAGAGTCGATAAAATCCTCAAACCACTTGTAAAAATCACAGATGAGATTACTTTATCTGAAGTGTAGATGAAGTCCTCGACAGAGTGTACCTTTCATCTACAAACTCTACTGGTGGATGGTGCCTGAAATTGTACCGCAATTTCTATTCTAACGATAACCTGATCCAAAGTTTCTTGGTGATTTCATACTTTTGCATTACGTCCATTCCCCCTGTACTATATCCACTAAGTTGTTCACATACGATTGCCCGGAAACGTATCAAGCCTTGACCATTTTTCTCCGATATTACGCTACTCCTCATCATTATAGCCGAAGCAACGGGAAAAAACCTATCGTCACTCAGATATGGATTGACGCACGACAAATATTACGAAAGATGCACTTATTTGCATATCAACTGGGTTTTCAAGGAAGACTCAACTGAAACTCTCTTTTGTGCTATTCATCAACTAAATATGCTGCTCAATGGCCGCCGCACGCTTCAGTTGGCACGACATTCGAGAAATCGCAGTATATTTTCATAAAGGGAACTACTCGCAAGGTTTCTGAAAATTCTTCGACAGACCACGATCAGTTTCACCATCCCCGGGGCTCAGCCGGTAGACACGATCCCCCAGTTTCCGTCAACATTTGTTCTCTTTAGACTCAAATTGGACCTTTGTGAATGGATTGCTTTGTGAGAAACCCAGCTTTATTTTAGAATGGGGAAATTACTGTTTGCCTTGGAGTGTTTTACGGTGCTCAATATGTTGCATGAGGGGGAAGGCAAACATAGGTTTAATACTTTCAATCCTTTAATCCGGGTAGAATAAGTTTGTTAGTTAAACTGAGCACTTTTCTCGCTGCAATAAACAGAAACACCAACAGTCGGCTTCAATCAAGGTAAACACTGAACCTAGTGACGGGCACAAAGAGGTGAACAATGAACAGAACTGTAGAAATTTGGATGTCGAAAGAATTGTCCCCCAGAATCGCCCAGCCAAATGCTCAACTGAAGAAACAAATGTCTGGTGTAAATGCACCTTGATAATAAGCAGACCGCAATAGCGTGGAATAGCGTGATTACGCTGATGTTCAATGTGCTGACCGTGACAAAGATGACTAGGACAGTTTCGGCGCTAACCATAATCGTTCCGTAATTTTGATCAGGACGAGTGAAGAAAGTCTTGCGCTCTATGATTACAGTGAGGAGAATGCATGATACAGGTGGTGTTCTTGATAATGACGATTATGACGACGTTAATGTTAAGACTGAGTATGTTGAAGAAGGTTTTGTGGGGTTAGTGTTGGCTTATTAATTGCGACCTCGTATAGATTTTAAAAACTGTCGTACTTTTTGACAAGTTCTGTTGTAGACAGTTGTCGGATAGTTGTCAAGGAATTCGTATTCTTTCGCGCCTGTTCCTGATTCCAGAATTTCATACCAACGCAAGTGTACTGAGTTCCATCCAGAACAATCTTCACCTGTAAATTAAAATAAATCAAACAAACTATTTGTGAATGTACACCATGCCAAAAACAATTCGACACTATCTGTAGTGATGGATCCTGCAGCCACCGAAAATTATCCGTTAATAATTTTGCAACGACGAATGAATAGCTGACCAGTTACTAAAATATTTTATCAGATGCCAGTAAGCCAGCTTAATTGTCAAAAGTTCTTCTATGGTTTTACACAGACTTGAGTTAGTCTTCGAAAACATTTGCTTCGCTAGTGGTTTACTTTGTGAGAGAGCAGTGAGGTTCTTAGTTTAGCCAAAAATCATTCGATGACGGACATGTCAAGTACGTATTATTCAGTGGCCTTGATGACAGGTTCCTAAGGATGATTCGAAACAGCCTTGATTTTACGAACGCTTAAATTCATCGGGATAATAGTTCTAGAAAGAAAGTGTACTTGCGGTCTAAGAATGTCACGCAACCGTTCAAGAGTGAAATCGTCACGAGACTTTGGGACTCAACGAACTTTCCTTCCGACGAATTTCTGAGCACCCTAAAATCTGTTCATTTAGTGAGTTTCCCCGATTTCTGCCGTAGTGCAAAGGTCTTCTGGTCATGATTGGAGGATCATAATATTGTTACTGCTGCCATGAAGGCAATATTGTACTTGGTCGCTCCCTCGGTTGCTATTATACATAATATATGTGCTATATATATATATATATTATTGGCAATCGAATAAACCAATAATGGTTGATTGATTGATTATTTATTAGCTGAACCCTAATGTCGTGCTCAATAGACCTAGCAAGAACTTTAAGTGGTGCTGTGAATCCTAACTATAGAAATGCCTAGCCACATGTTTGCCTGACTTTCGATTGGTGCAATGCAAATTTCTATCTGATAAAGGCTAAGGGACACGTATTTGCACCGTCACTGATATAGTTGGGAACGATTGGACTGCTATATAGAAATGAGATAGTAAATTGATCCGTCTAATTATCCGTCTAATTATAATCTTTATCTGACCTATGCGAGGTACATAAAATTGAAAATGCAACTTGCAGTCTCGAAATAGCAACAATGGGAAGTGTAACGCGAAGTATGCATTACAAAGTAGTTATCACCTACAATGTCGCAAAGGAAGCAAAATAAACGTGCGTTTTGTGTCTGTTTATACCTTTATCGCTAACACGACTTCCCTAGTGTGGCTATGGGACTCCTAAGGATACTGTTACGCAAAAGCCCCCAGTCAAATATTAAACAAGTTGATATTTGTGTAACAAACGACTTACACAGCTGCCCACCAATAATGACCTCTTCGATAAATTTGCACAAAATTATGTCGTTTTCTGACACTAACTCCTAGCTAGGCGTTCAATTTCAACAATCCAAGTTTGACGGATCCAGTCAGTGTGTGTTTACTGTGACTCCATTCCTGTTCCGTCAGCTGGTTGCGCATCTCGCCTTGGTTTTGTCACTCCACTATCATTAGTACCATGCTTGGAACAAAGGGCCTAGTCACTCCAAAATATTGTTCAAGCATCATGCCCTTATTTCTTCCAGGTTGATAAAGGATGAATAATCCATAAATGTGTGTGGCTAAACTATTGCTTTAATACGCCTCCCCATAGAATCCATCCCTCGACAGTAAAAATGAATTTTAAAACTGTAAACCAAATCATATTAAGAAGGGGGTCCCATGTATTTAAGGCCCTGGAAATTTGATGTGAAGTCTGCATAAGCTCTGAAACAAGTGGACCAAGTGGATCAGGTGCCTAGTGTGCCTGGTGCCTCACCGATCTATGTGAGACTTTTTCAACGCTGCAAGTGTGAAAAGTGTCTGCAGTAATTTTGCTCGTTAACACAGCCCATTAATTCCGGTCACATCATGATTAACTGTCACATAGTGAAGAGAGCAGTAATAACAATAATGGAATTCGGTTCACCTCTGTGGAATGCGTGTTTAATCTTGAATGACCGCGCAAAGTAAGCTTCAACACTCATTAGGTAAAAATTCCGTTGTGAATACCTGAAGGTGTAAAACAGTAGAAGTATTCAATGTTTTCAACACAGGATCACATCAACCACTCCAAATTTTACTAAGGCCACCGACATCCGAGATTCATCAGTTTTTTAATCTCTCGGTGGGAAGACCGAAATGTGCAAGAACACAGTCATGATAAACCTTGTTTGGGAGGGCTACTTATGTTCTAGAAATAATTGATTCAATACATGAGTAGATGAGATAAGACGAAACAACAAAATCACCTAGTAATTTTAAAACCGAATGTTTTCCAGATAGTACCATAGAAGGAACGTTGAGAGTATACTGATATTCCGAAAGACTAGGCACAGGAAATGAAAACAGTGCAGTGTCAGTTTCGTGACATCCGCGTGTTTGATGGAGGAATTGAGAAATCTTTTCCTTTCAAAGCATATTTACATCAGCACCCGTGACGAATACGGTATATTAGTGGTTTGTTCCCATTCCCCTGTGAAGTCATGGCGGACGCATAAGAGGACGCGATAGTCTGCCCAACGGCACTTCGAGTGAGAGGAATGCTCAGTAGTACTTGGCGCTTTTTCAATTACATTCCATATTATCACCATATTAGTTGTTTATCGCCTTAACTAAGCATAAAGTACCACTACATGAAAACGTAGTTGTAGAGCTGCAAATCACTTGGCAGTGCTCGTTGACAGATCTGGCCTGAACCGGTCAATCCAAAGCGATGGAGGTTGCAGTGGGTGTCGTAACTTGACGCCTGTCAGCGGAATATTTGATGCAAATATAGTCCTTATGCTGCATTTAATTTAAACAAATGAAATAAGAAGGATACTGACATTGATTTCTTCTAGTTGTTGTTGCAAATGGCTGTTTGATAGGGCCACCTACATGTGGCCCTCTGCTGACTGGCTTTTCGAGAGGTGGCTCCTAAGATGGAAGGCTTATTTGATGCGAATTCTTCCCCTCTGGGCTATTTATAGGGAAACCGTTACTCAAGGAACTAGTCAACGCGGGACCATGTGATATGAATTCCATGAATTAAGGGTACCACCCTACCCTGTTAGATACGAAACGATCACACTCCTGATCAACCGCTCGTGGTCTTGAACGTCCCGGGAGGACACGGGTTCGGAACCTTCTAAAATTTTGTGGAATGCACGCTGATGAGGATCACAAATAAAGACGAGATAAGTGTAATACACTTTTCGCCCTTCAAGTATAAATTGGTTTTATTCACATTAAAAAACTCCATGAACTGTTAGTTTGTCGGAGAGGAAATACCGGCCTGAAGGAACCATGAATTCTTGACTTGGCGAATGAAACTGACGTTTTTGATCACCATGTTTTCTGACCACACTGTGCGTCTCGATGTAATTTCAAAGCCAAACACCTCTGGTTCCAATGAGCGAAGGAACCATGAATTCTTGACTTGGCGAATGAAACTGACGTTTTTGATCACCATGTTTTCTGACCACACTGTGCGTCTTGATGTAATTTCAAAGCCAAACGTTTCTGGTTTGCGCCAATGAGCGATTCTGCATCTTATATCTCACGATAATAAAAGCATGCATGGGGACCTGTAGGACTACGTGGACTGATATCACACGTCATTAAACCAACAGTAACGGTTTAGTTACCCGATTCTATATACGTCCAAAGTCTAGGAAATTTAAAAACTTTCCGTATTAGTCTTTCCGGTTCGTAGTACTCCATTTTCCAACTTGCCTCCTAACTTGTAGGTTTGTTTCCCATTTAGTCAATGATTGTCATGGTTTCTTGTAAGCGGAATGTTTCTCAAAATAGATCATCTAGCAGGCTAAAAACCTTTCGTACAAAAAGGTAGTTGGAAAAAACTTTGAAACAGTTATATGACTTCCCAACACTCAACAAAAAGAAGTACTTTCGATTAGGGGAAAATTAGTTGTCTGCTCATTGCTCTCATCTCTATTCCCTTAGAGTAGTGTATCAGAAGCTTGACCGCCGGATAGGATTGGAGCAAGACCAACGACGCCAGCAGTTGAATTTTAATTACCCAACCTGCTGTATGTATAGTAAAATGGGTCTAGATTGACGTTATTCTCTGAAGGATGATGGGTCATGAGAGTGCGTTTATTGTCGTAAGTCCTACGTTAACCGACGTCTAAAGAGGAGGACAGCCGGGGCTCACAGTCATAGCTTGATCGCAATACAGTAGTGATTTTAGATAGCTAACCGACACCTCTTCTCCGTCCACAATCCGCGGAACCAGGAAGAGGTTGTGCACTTAGCTTAATCCACGAAAACCTTTGTGGAAAGTACAGCAGACGCTACTAACTTTCTAATGTAACTCAGTGAGCTCAGAAAGTACACACAGCGACAAACCGAAAAGCTCCGGTCTGTTCATGCGTGACTTGAACACACATCACTTGAATAGCCTCCTGGTATTTAGGTATCGAGCCCCTGATATGAGGTTCGAAACTAACTACATTGATGTGGCAAAGAAAAGTTCGAGTAGGAACAGACGAAGAGACCAAGCTCCAGGCAGTCTAATTCCAATTAGATAAGGATAATTAAAATGCCAGAATGTATCTAAGCGTAACCGTTGCAGCCAGCAGCTCATGTGTTATTTCCAGAGCTGTCCCGGATTCACTCAAGGAAACACATGTGCCATCATCGTGAAGGTATTTTGGCCACTAGCTACGTAATTTTTCCGTTAAATGCTTGAAATTAGGAGACGATCGCCGGGAGTTACCAAATTCGACTTCCTCCACACAAATGCCGTTGTCAGCTGAGTGTATCTGCAGGATACTCGCCTCCTTATATCTTGGTGTTGATACTCTGATTGGCACGGATTAAGAGTGAAAACGGATGTGGATTTCGCTCTTGTCAGCCTGTGTTTTATCCTACACAGGTTCTACATCCCATCTGATATACAAGATGATTGCGTTTTCACTAACTAGATATATTCATGATTACTATACTTAAAATATAGCACGTTTGAGTAGATACGCATTCGAAGCGTTAATGGCACATCCCACAAAGTCACTCCTGGTGAGATCAATGCGTGACGGGGTATATACAACCTTGTTTACAACATTGTAACTGTGATGAGTAACATTGTTTATGACCGTATTACTGCAGAAGCGAAGTTGATTGGAGTCGCTGCAGTCCACAGTTGAAGATGCTTATCCGTAAATAGCACTCTAAAACGTACCCCACTTCAGCGGGGTAATTTAATTTCACAGAAGATTACCGTTTGCCCCTAACTTCTAGTTGAATCCCCCTTTCCCCATTACAGTTTGAGTAAATGATACAGGATATGTTAAGTAAACAGGTGTGATTTTGTGTTGCGATGTTTTTTCTACAAGTACAATCCATCCATATCATGTAGCGTATTAACTGATCGAGTGCTTACAAAAGGGGTTGTCAACCAATCTGACGATGCATGTTTTGGTTGCGCCTGAGATTTTTTCTCTGAAGTGGCTGGAGGATTCGGCTGTTGCGGAAGCTTACACTTCGCAAAAACCAAACATTGACATTTACAAACATCGAGGCAACTCTTAGCGGTTTCCACAATCCACAGGTTTTGAATTTCATAAGGAATGTTCTTTATTAACTTCTTGCTTAAATGTGCATAACTTGTATAAGAAGACCACTGAACTAAGATTGGGGATCGTATATTGGAAAATAAGCATAGAAAACCCACATATGGTAGTAGCCAAAGCATTCTATGAATTGGGTGCAAAATCAGTCTTTGGTAAGTTTCTTATTGAAAGGGGTATACTTAGATGAAATCCATGTTCTCAGTGCCAAGACCGGTGAATTGCAGTCTCTCAGGAAACATGGTACTTGATTGAATCTCTCTTATCTTGTGATCCATCAGACCGGAACCTCTTCGAGGAAGCGTCTCCAGCGGATATAGAAAATCTGACGTGTTGTTCATCTTCTTTGGATTGATCGGTGATAAAAGATTCAGGGGCTGAAGTGCTCTTCCAGCCATCCGATGCATGTTTGGTGAGAATCAAATACATCCTTCCCTCTAAACTATTAAGTAGGCTATCTGACATTACTATAGGACACCAAGACCTCAGCAAGAATGTTGAAAGATTTCTGATTTGACCAGTAAGATGTATATGTGGCTAATATATGCATAGACACCGGGATCTGGCGGTGCATTCATTGTTTCAGTTTGCATTATAGCTTCAAGATAAATAGAATATTGCTTGCTTTATTTGTGCTGTTTTTGTTTTTCTTCAAGATAAATAGAATATTGCTTGCTTTATTTGTGCTGTTTTTTTTTCAATGAGTGATCCGGGAGTAGATTAATATTATCATTGTTATTTATTATCCTGCTAACGAATGGATTTAGACGAAATTTACCGGTATGAAACCCACTCATCATTCATACGGTCTAACTTACTTGATGCGATGAAGCAGAAAACCAGAACTCCTAGAATGATCCCCACGTTCAGCTGCATCAAAACGTATCTAGTATACAATGGTGCACCGGGTAAAACGACATTGTGGTGAAATTATATCAAGATTTTTCTGACCACCATGTGCACCATTAGCCGTTGCTTGCACAAGAACAGCTCACACACCTTTATTCACGTGATCTTAAAGTATGTCGAGTTAGCTGGCCTTTGAAACAACTAGCGTTTTTGCTCCGAACGACCTGTATATTCTCTCCGTTGTTTCAAAATATTTTCGGACTGAAAATATTTAGCTGTTTGAACAACAAAAGATGATGAGTGCGAAAACAATCTGAAATAGTGATACCTGTACTGTCTAGTTTTTGAGCATGCAAAGGCATTTACCTAGAAACATTCATTAACAACAACAAGGATACAGGACCAATAGCCCTTGACCCTACGACCAAGTATGAGTTGAAAGCCTCTTAGAGAAATGACGAAAAATAATGGAATAAAATAATTATTCTATGCAGGAAAAAACATGATATCAGCTGATTTAATTATGTCATATGCAAATTTCACGTTGTAGGAATTTCGCTTCCTCTAACACTAACTGAGTACGACAAGTGTTTGCGGATGAAGCCTACTTAAAGTATGCGTCCAGAGATATCTCGCCGTCCGGCAATCTTTAAACCTCGTTAGCCTTGTTAGAGTCGTCTCAACTCCAGACTAATTTACCAAACTGAGTTGGGAGTATCTGTTCAAAGCTACTAACCAGTAATGAATACCTCTTCACGAGTTTGGTTTTTGTCTTATTGAACTAACTGCTAACCTGCCTTATGCTGACATTTAACCTGGAAGAGAAGCTAGCGATTGTTTGCAAACTTTATTGCCCAATTAAGGGTCACTGTAGCCTCGACAATTCAAGATGACCCTAGTGACATCAGCGGTGTAGTTTTTTTCTGAAGCTATCCGCCAACAAGTCCTTATACTGGTTTTCCAGTTTTGTCGGTTTAATCACCTTCCCCTTTCTGGTGATCTATGCTCTCGCGTTAGAATTATGTTCAGGTGTCCTAAGTTTGTCATCTTATTCTGAGTAAAACCAAGCAATGTGAAACTTTAAGAACCCTAGGTGAATTTCCAGCATCATACTCGCGGTCAATTTCTTGGGTATGTTTGGCATCAGTGAGTGACCGTCGGGGAGAATTCCAAACAATAATCAAATTTCCTTCATATTTTGCAGTTAATCGAAGATCTTTTTGGAGTTTCTACTGCACACAATGGGTTTTAGTACCCTGGAACGAAACCAGTAATCCTTCTCAAGGAGTTTCTATAGAAGGACAAGAGAATACAAATATGGTAAAGCAGAGTGGGCGGTTAAACTAAGAGGAACAGAAAGCATTTCAGCCTGGTAGCTTGGAGATTCAAACATCGAACTCTACTAGGGACAGCCTAGGTATAGTAGAACCAACTAGTTACTCAGAAGTACTTATAGTATTGTTCATCTGAAGAAGAACACTGAAAACAATAATAAGTTGTTAGCTACTAGATAGATCGCTGGTGATGGAGAACTTCATTGAAAAATTGCCTAAGACTCGAGGTAGCTGCAGTAGATTATTCTGTCATCGTACACTGCACTAGATGGGAAAATTATGCCTAAGCATGTCATTTACATACACGAATAAAGAAACACAACTCGGCCGTTAGATGACATGATTCCGTATCCTTGATATCCATACAAGAAAAACACGAAGGCCACCAATTCACTATGGAAAAAGTAAAAATTTTGGCATATGGAGACATGAGGCACAAAGGGAATTTCTGAAGTCCTGGTACTCTATGGCTGATTCGGCCAACCGATACATTGAACTGGACATATTTTACAGACCGCTGAGTGCAAAGGACCAACTTCTGCAACCGGAATACACAGTGGGAGCCAAATATCCGATTCACAAACCAAGAAGCAAGGAAATGTTTGAAATCCGACCAACAAAGGTCACAAGCCTGAACTCGGAAGGGTTAAGAGCAGTGTCCACTCCAGAACCAACCAAAGTACGAGAGTAGGAGATGCCAAGCTCAGAAGCCACATGGGATTCGACGAACCACGACACAGGATAACAGAGTAACTGATGGAACCGCCCGACAGAACAACTAACCATGATCGGAGATCAGCGCCGGCCAGGAGCACGTATATTAACTCACAATATTGAACGCACGTAGTTTTTAGGACTATCCTACGGAAATCTTATATGGCGCCAACGGAATCCTAAACTGACAGCGGGTCCTACAGGGCTTGCCTCGGACTGCATGCCAGAGTCACCGTTTTCTTTAATAAATTTCCGAGACACGTAGGTGCTGTGTCCATCGTTGGAGAATCCAATTGCCATCTGTCGTACAACACAATTTGTCGAAGACTCGACAAATTGACAAATAAATGTTTTTCTCAATAGAAGGATTACAACCGCCTGCCGTGCACGTTCTTCTGTTTGAAATTGCGCAATAATCATAATATGAAAGGCGAATTAGCTCTGCTGGCCGTCACACCAAGTTTCTTAATCAGAGTGACCATATAGCACAGTTGTGTAGTCTTCTTCGTCAAAATGTTCCGATTTTGTTGATGTGATGTGCAATCAGGTTGCCTGTAGCAAATTTATCACTGACAGTGATGTGTAAAAAAATTTTCACTGAAATCTCACCTGTTATCGGTTGACAAGCGAATGTAACCGGCAGCCTCAGTTTTTGGAAGCAATAGCAGAGGTTCACTCCTAGAACTCCAGTTTGTCACTCTTGATCTTCAGGGTACGTTTGTTAGCAAAAGTTATACCTCGAAGGCAGCAGTCGCTCGATTGTCACTCCGCCATCTTTCGTGAAATCTCATCACTAGGATGACAGTCCGTGCTAGTTTTCAGATGATTCGCGTTATCGGACGCACAGCGAGCCAAATTCTCCCAACTGTTTGCAAAGGGGGTCTATTGTACCGTTCTGTCGAGTAACGACAGAAGTGAACAGCAACATTATGAGTAGTATATTAGGCCTATGAAATGTACCGCGATATCTCGGAAACCATGTCAACTGAAACATGAGCTGGCCTAAAACATCACATTCAATTGCTTATAAACGAGAAATTTAGCTGGGTTTCAGGTGGGTCACCTATCAAATCGAAATTGGTATGCAAATGAGTGCATTTCGCGATGAAAGGACACCCCACTGAGAAACACGCGGCTGGAATCCATGCCGGAAGTGAGGCACGTTGTTGCTTAGTCGATAAGATCGATACAAACAAAGCAACGGGCCAGGGTTGTCAGGCGGGTGTGATTTGGTCACAGAAGAACGGTGGGTGTTGACAAATCCGCTACTGGTGGACAAGAATCACCCCTTAATAAATCATGCATGGATGAAAATGGATGAACATGTTCGGGTTAACAAGTGAGTTGAAGAAACAGCCGACATAATTGTAGGCGAACTACCGAAAGTTCCAAGGAGTTTTCTTCTCATGCTTATATACCCACAATACACTCACAGCGATAATAACGGATGTCTGTTTTACTTAGTCTATTAATGGGCACCCCATTTCCGTAGGATGACGGCAAAAACCTGTAATAAGATTCACAATGCAACTTTTGTTTGCTTAAGTTTTCAAAAAAGCATACTTTCAAATGTTTATGCACGCACTCTCTCTACATTAAGAAGACAACCAGATTATTCATCCTAAATCAGAATAAGAGTCACACTACTCATAAGGTTGCTGAAATTCTTCGACAGCCCACGACCGGTTTTGCCCTTCTTGGGGCTCATCAGGTAGGAAACATCACAAACGAGGGATTCAGCTGGATTCCAGGCTAGTCTCTATCAAAACCGAATTTGTTTGTAAATGAGTGAATTTCGCTAGAATAGGAGTATCTTTTGCCCATCAGTCTATTGCACCTCAGGGTATCTATGCATTCGCTCTTTCGATTAGCATATGGTATTTAGTGAAGCAAAAGCAAGCATTGGCTCCTACCTTACGTGCAGCATTATCCAGCACATATAGCAAGAACGGATGGGAGTTTGAAGCTCTTTGGAGATACGGAAACAACCCGAACTGCTGGTGAGGTAGTAGGTTCTTACGCTGTAGGACTTATTCAGTTTCTCTAGAGAGTGGATCACGATGCTGGTGGCTGAAAATCTATCCATGTTGTTATCATAAAAGGGGCTAAGGGTGATGGTGTCAAACACACTCAAGTTTTGCATAAAAAAACTCAACAGTGTGATGCTGTATTTATCAAGCTTATTCTGCATGAAGGTCATTAGTTTACGGTTGTTCGTTAATTGTATCGATTTCCATCAGTCGATGGAGAAATAGGTTTATATTCCACCATGCAAGCTGTTGCTTATCATTTACTCGAGTGGTATGGCAACTACAAATTAAAATCAACTATTCGCGAGACAAGGTCACCAATCTGAGCCCATCATTCTTGTGAATATGATGGAAAAACCAGAGCTGGAGAGAAAGCATTGATCGGACTGGTCTAATGAAGCTATTCCTGAAATCTTAGAAAGTTTTCAAAAAGTTTATCTTATTGACGGAATACACGGTCCATGAGACTGCTGAAAACCTCTGTGATCCACTGCCTGTTTCGCTCTTCTTGTAGTTCGCCGGTTGGGCAAATTTAAGTCATCCATCAACACCAAATCAGCTGTAGTGCTTCACCTGCAATATGGGTTTAAGTACAACAAAAGATTTATAAAAACTCTGAAATGCTGCCTGCCCGATGAGCCCCAAAATGGGAAAAACCGGACGTGAGTTGTTAAAAAATCCTCAGAATACTTACGAGGATCGTACTTGGTCAAGAGAATATACTGCGGTATACCGAATATACATCAAATATATACCTAATACCAACTGAAGCATGGAGTTTTCATAAGAACACCTAGTTGAAGAATACCATGTACCGGAGTTTCAGGTGAAAATCACTTGAGTACCCCTTTAAAATTAAGTTATTTTACACACAAGTGTATTTCACGGATTGCTGTCCCGTTTTTACAGAAGTATAAGATTCCGCAGCCGGCTGCGGGGGGTAAAAGTCCACTTTATCGGTTATCCTTTATAAAATGACATTTATTCATTAACATTTGAGCAGTGATTGCTGCACAATCATTTTGCACTACGCAGAGTCGCCCAGATTTTCAAAGCAGACTGCGGTATTCAAATCCAAGAGCTTATCCAGGCTATTCTCCCGGCCTTTGCTCTTCTGTCGTTAGAAATGGTTGCAGTAAGCACCTTTGCAATGCAGGTAAATAATGGCCCAAAATATTTAGCAGAAATCAGTTAGAAAATTTAAAAATCTTTCAGGTTTAACCTTCTTTGAGCCGCATATTCATTCCAGCGCTACCTACACACAGGTAGGTTTCATAAGCAGTTAGTCAGACAGCTAATGCTACGCTGCTCTGTTCAAAGGTTTCACTTATTCCATCATATAATTCCATTCGTAATCGGGCTTGAAACTTCACGAGGCATACATAAAAAACGCCGTATACCGATTTGTTTGGACAGGTCCTTTTCTTTCGGTTGTGGAAGTGACGTTCACATCGGTCCTCGACATGGTTGCAGGACCAAGTTATGCCTTCCCGATAACTGTACACTACTGTCCAGTCCCAGCCGTCTGACATGAGATGTGCTGCCAGAATCGTTAGGCCCACACGCCATAACCTCTCACTAAACTGAGATGAATAAAGTGCAGTTGGTGTGTAACAGACAAAACGCGAACAAATCAAACAGGTCGCCAACCACATGCTTCATGTCTTTTAGGCATATTCCTCAGGCCAAACTGACTTCACTACACCTTTTGTAGAAGAAACAATTTTCTAATGAGGCACTGAAAATATGCCTTATGTTGTACAGCAAGGATTTGATCTGTCATGTTTTACTGCCATATGTGACTTTCTAGATTATCATTTTCAAGACGGAATCTTCAAGGACAATGCTGATGCAATTTTCCGCTCCGCACAAGGTCCAAATTATATCACCTGTTATGGTATCCAGTTAAATGTGATGCGACAATCAGGGATAATCACCCCAGAAATGTCATCTCGGTCGAAATCCTTAACACACGTTTTGTGTGCGCTTTTCGCTACGGTTACCCATCTGATTGGAACGTCACCTTTCGTCCTTTTCAAATATGAGCAGCATAGGTTACCATAGGTCCCTGAAGGTGATATTTGTCTCTAACTTCATATCATGATAATCCCTCCATTCATCCGCTTACTCCACTTGTTTAGCTCATCTCTATCAACCATTCACCTTCCCGTTCGACGCTTTCGTCTTAGCGTGTGCGGATGCGAGGTTTTTTATGAATGTGTGGATGAGTGTGAATGTGCACAGCTGAACAAATTACCCCATACTTCTATTTGCTGCGTCTGCCCTGATTTGTTCGGTCATGATTTCCTTGTGATCGCATCTTAAATAAGAATCACGGGACTGGCCTCGGGACGGACAACCGCAACCCACACTACCGAGCCAACATTACGCTGGTTGACAGGCTTGCGAATCTTGACACCATACTGCGGGTGTTCAGTGCTAGACTTCCACGCTTGTTGAGGTCACGAACGTGAACACTTGGGACTTGTTGTATAATTGTACTCATTTCTGTGCCGTATGCTTTCGAACCACTTCTTTCTTTTGATATAGAAGATCACCAAACCTATATGTGACTTAAAGATTTTTCAGGGGGACCTCGAACACCCAAGATCAGACAAAAGAAGCATGGTGTAAAAGTCAACCAAAACAAATCACAATTTTTGTCCCTTCAAGAGGTGTTGGATTAAACCATATATGACACTTTTGCTTCCTACTAGAAAACTTTTATGAGCAGGTATATGTTCAGATTTGACCGTAACAATTCCTGTTAATTCTAGAAAAGCAACAAAAATGATCTACATACCAAGTGTCACAGTTAGCTCTGTTTATCACACATTAAAACGACAATGAGAAGAGTCTGGTGTTTACGCTAGATAGGATTATCAGACCTTCCTTTTCAAAATAAGACCATCCAAATTCTCCGACAACACCGTTTCCAACATTCTGGTCAGGTGACCTTGAACCGTACTGTAACTGGTGTCGTCATCAACAGTTTATTCAGACTACTTCCCAAAATTGAGTAGGCTTAAACTATTCAGGCAGAATGTAACCCCACTCTGTTCAAACATGAGCCCAGTCGACTGAGCTTTCTGTTTGATTTGGCGATCTGATGATTCGGTCAGCACCGAAGCATCGACAGCTTCTCATTACTTTACCAAGATAGTTTCTGCCTTAAACAAAGCTACGGTCAGGTAGTCACAGCACACTAATAATTATCCAGCGTTGTTGCTTGTTGATCAGGCGTCTGTTCATCTGTTCGCCGAGTTTGGCAATTAACTTACAAACGTTTCGTCGCCGGAACAACTATGTGAAACTAATCAAAAATGTTTAAGCGGCTTTCAAATGCCCTTGGAGCTATCTGACTGGGAACTCATAACAGGCCAGTCAGTCAATTGACGAAACACGGACGGTTACGGGAAGTCATTCGATGCCTCGTGCAAACTAATCGCATCATTCAGGTGTGAATACTTTCGTTTATTTAGATGGAATAACTCAGATATCTCCAGCATGATTTTGAGGAGTAGTGGAAACATTCTCTCTCCGTAAGTCAAATATTCTAATACCAACCCCGGGACGGCCAGGATATGCGCTGTTAAAACTCGAGTCCAGGGGTTTCCTTTTTGGTGTGAACGAACGATAATGATTCCACCAGGACATGAGGCTGTTGTTCGAACAAGAGTCATGTGAATGTGAATCCTGCAGTGAACAGGTAAGCTGGTACCACAGTTGTACGTCCCAAGGGCTTGTTAGAGTTCGATAGGGTCAATGAAGAGGGCAGTTTGTATGCAAAATTAATACCATGGAGCTTTTGGTGATGATCACCATTCACGAGAGTGTAGGTGTTCACGACACATGAACTTATTATGGCCTTCAAAAGTGAATGCCGACTGATTGTCGTTTCTTCTGCTTTAACTTTGCCTGGCGGTTTCATCAAAGGAGTCGGACCACGTGTTATTTAAGTCCATCATCTGATTATTCGCAAGTGTTTTCGAATATATAGAGGTTCAAGACGATCAAATGTAAGTTGTTCTGCATGAAGGGACTTTCTGGCAAGGACGGAAAGGTCTAGTACATCTCACTACCACAAACTACGGGTAACAAGCCTTATAATTCTAAATGTTTGCGAACAGAATAAATTCCCGTAAGAATGCGACCTTGATTTGGTCTTGTCAGATTCCCAAGCGGACCTCATGATTCACTGGAACTATTGATACTAGCGTGCAGACGACGCAAGCGGTTTACGCGGAGCCCAATGAAGTACCACGTTCGAGGCGGCACTAACGATGTAAACTCGAACAGAGTACAATAAAATGTGCAGCTAAGTGATATGATTATGTTGAGAAAGAGAGGAACTGCACTACAGTTGGTCTGTGGGATCGTTTCCCCAGTATGAGATCCACTCATGGCCTAGCACTTTTATCATGACAGTCGATGCGCCCTGGTAGACTCGGTGCTTTCACGTGAATAGCTGAAAGATGGTTGATTAGGAAGCTGCGGGGGCATTTTACGGACGGTCTTGAATTAGTCTGATGGCATTCGATAACTAAAACAAAGACATTTGGTAGGATTAATCCAGTGACCGGCATTAATCAAGTGATCCACAATCGCACTGGTGGCACGCTGCTGCTAATCAGACCACTTGCAGCACGATATATACGCGGCAGTCCTTAGAAAAGAACGTCAGCAGGTATATTCCATAGAGTTTGCAGAACACTCACAAAAAAGTAATGTACCAACATAGGTAGGTTGGAGACGGGTAAGTACACATCCGCTGGTTGTCTAGCATTCGGAACCCACTGAATTTGTCCTCAACTCAAAATCCCTACGAGATTATTTATTGGCCGAAGTGTGACTACTTCATAGACTGCGTCCCTTTTATGGGAGAGTTGAGTGCGGCCACGCTCTATTCAAAAGTGTGACCGTGTTTTCAAATTATTTTAGACCGTCCCACAAGTTGCAACAAGAATTGTTTCAAAGTAGCCCTTATCCATCAGAGGTCTTGAGATAAAGTGCTGTTCTATATCAAAAGCTTCGTTAGTACAAATTCCGCAAGTTCTATGGGTCAGATACTCGAATGGATTACACCTTGAGCTTGATCAACAAAAATGCAAAATTTATTCTGCAAATCATTATTTTGGAGTACTCGTTTCGGAACCCAACCCCCTTGACTTTTTATGGCAGAAAGACCCAGAAAGTGAAACTGAAAAAGAGTATAATATCATCAACGTGATGTTTACAAAATGTTAACTGTCAACAAATTTTCAGCTTTGAGTGAACTCAACCCAGTTGAGTGTCCATTAACGATCTACTGCATAAAAATCACATGCTGAAAGCAACATGTCAAAACAGGTATATGAAGTCGACTCTATTTATACTGAAATACACCGTCCCTATTGATTGTCACTGGTATAGACTGTATTTGTTGCTGACTAGAGCCGTCAGAACTCCCAAGCACAGGCTTCTGTTTAGGTGATGTTGGCCATAATCGTTTTGGAAAATAAATACTATTCATGAATTGGATTATCAAGTGAGATGGTTTTGTATCTGCGTTTGTAGCAGCCCGTTTTATCAACTAGGAGCCACAACCATGATTACAGCGCGAACATATGCGAACATGACTACAAACACAAAACATATCACGGCAGGGGAACTTTTCAACGGGTATCTGAGAGCTAGCAAAACCTGAAATCACTATTTTAGCCGCTTGATCGTACGTGTTTAAAGAACCCAGACCCAAAAGAAATTACGCAGCAAGTGACTGGGTGAAAGATTTTTGTACTTCACATCCTGAACAACACCAAAGTGAATTGATTGTGGGCCATAGAGGTCAACTTTATCAACCTTCTTCTCTGAGCGTGAATTTTAGAATAGAGCGTCAAGGCATTTACAGATCTAATCGGGATGATATCAACAAGGATTGAGGAATTGCTTTCTTGTGAGTACCATGAGGACCTTGCAGTGTGAGAAGACAATCCGAACCCGCCCGGTAAACACTAAGACTGTCTCCTAACATACACCGTTTCCTTGCCGTATAAGTACGTCACTGTCGTTAGAATTTGGATGCTTTCTATCTATCTATCTATCTATCTATCTATCTATCTATCTATCTATCTATCTATCTATCTATCTATCTATCTATCTATCTATCTATCTATCTATTATTCGTCTTCAATCTAAGTGTTTCTTTACACAGAAATTTAATACGACAAACATCCTGGTTGGAAGTTTCCTCGATACCAGCTTCGGTACATCAAGTCTTATGAGCGAGTTCCCAAAAATTTGAATCCTAGTTGATTTATGTGAACTTTTATGTCATAAGTCGCCATCCAGTTCAAAATATTACTACCTTGTTATGTCACCTTTACCGCCGCAGCAGCAAATCGATAATATCGGGGTCATCCACTACCCTGAACAGGCGAATTCAGCAAATTTTGTACCCGTATCTCTTAATGGACAGACTTCTAGCACAGTTATCACACCTTCTTTGGTGGGTTGAATCTCTGTGATGCCCCATCGCATGACGCAGAAGTTCTAGTATACTGTTCCGAATCACATGAATGTGAATTGTAAATTTTTTGAGCCAGATTATTCCCATGTCTATGAAAAACGTTCTGAAACGAAATCCCTATTTAACGTCAACTGACTTTATCATGTCCTCATTGACCCACATATTTTGATTTCCTCCGCACACACCCCGATACCCTGGTAAGCTGGCTCTTCTTGACCGTCGTAAAATGCGGCACGGAAGACATAAGCAAGTCCAAGTGGAGGCTTGGTTCTTTCACCTGAACCAGTTATTTGATGCTCTCGTGGAGTCACCGCAGTCGATTCACTATACGGTATTCAACTGTGCTAATTTAAACCGAGGATCACCGAGTTGTCCACCTTACAGATTATCGGACTGTCCTGTTATTCACACGGGCATTAGTCAAATCGTGCTACTGTTCTACCGTACGTTTCCGAAATGAGTTAATCCTAATCGGTTTAACAGAGCCTGAAAGTAGTCTTTGTGTCTGTTGCGATTCAAGTCACAAAAATTTTCAAACTCTCTGTTCTAAACATTTATTCTTTCACGTTAACTATGCTTGCCTTCAATCCCTTGATTCTTATTTAAGCAAAAGTTCTGACATGATCCCAGATTTCAACCTAGTTTGGTCCAAGCTACTTGCAACGAGAACTGGTTATGCTGACATTTTACTTCAGAATACCGATTGGATGGGTGGCAAAAAAAGACTTCTAAGGCCTAAGTGTCTTCCGATCCACGGAATGGCAAACTGTTCCTCTCGTCTGAGATTCAAATTCAGCATGCGCTCCTATTTCGGAGCTCTCTAACAAGAACTAGGTCAACTTCTGTATGCATGTGTAATTCACCTCCCGGTTACTCGATATATGCTGCGGAAAACATCAACGTCGGGCACAGAGACGCTTCAATAGCAAATTGATACTTCCCTTCACGGAGCCGTCGTATTGCGCCACCCGCTGAGCCTATGATGCCTCATTCAGATGGGAAGCGATATTATCGGTGAAGCCTGGTTAACGGGAGGTAGCACAACAGCACAACAATTTGATGCTCTGAAGCAAAATGAAAAATGCAACTCGCCAGTCAGTTATCGTTTTTTCTCAACCATATCCGCCAATCAATCGGCTCACAGATGTGTGCGCCTAATTTCAGAGTGTGCGTCACTCTGGTTGTATTCTTGTTGGTCTGCGTGAAATCGTGCGTGCACAACGTCGAAGAGTTTATGCAAAGTTTGCTGCCACTGTTGTGAAAAATGCTTTGATCATACGCCGCCAATGACCTAGCAGATAACCATTGCAATCACACGCAAATTTGGGTGGAGTAACACAGGAACTCAGTGAATGGGTTATATGAATGTGTCAGAAAGCGGTCATCAAAGAATTGTGCGGAACGATTTGGAGTAAACCGAGTTAGCCGGAATGTGGGGGCAGCTTGTAATATCAAACTTGGGCAGAGTAACTAGAGCCGTGCACCCATCCACTTGGACGTGTTTTCATGTGTGTTCGGTTGTACAGGTGTTAGTGCGCGTGCAAAGTTCAGACAGTGTTTTAATTAGACGTGCTGTTGCGCCCAGCAATGCATACAAGCGATCGTTCCAGCCAAACACAAGAACAACGAACTAGCACTGTCTTTCATTCTAGTTTCTTCGTGTTTTCTAATTACTACAGTAAAATGGCTATAAAAGGAAAGTATGCTGCTTCAAGCCATTTTCTCTTTACTAATTTAACCCAAACTATAAGGTTGACCAGAACTGGGTGGACCAACAAACAGAATATTCCACACCTACAGGATAATCAGTTATTATTTTCACCAGATTTGAATACTTTTAACGCTTTCATCCCTTCATGTACTTTGACTGATCGTTTGTCAAAAGCAAACATATTTTCGCTGACCTCCCACATCTTCCCCCTTCTTAGCTAATTTCGCCTAACCTCAGGCGCCTGACTAACTATTCCGTTTCGATCGTTGTTCACCTAATTGCCAAACCATATGGTTGGATTTTATTCTTCCAATTTCCAATTTATACCATTCTGAGATTGGAATTGCAATCTCAAGTACTTCATTGTTTATGACAACATTTCCACCAGCTGACAAGTAGGTCTTCCCACAAAACTGTGCTCCTTCCTACATGCTTTTTTTTACAAAATAACCTAATTTCTTTGTGGAGACCTTTTTTCCATAATAAGTCCCCTAGACCTGATACCTGCCATGGTTAATCCAAACGTTATGTATTGTTGTTTTCCTATGGTACCGTGGGCACTTTCGGCTTCAAACTGAAAGTACCTTTTACATGGCCATCATAGCTGTGCACACCGAACAGCAGTGTTACGCTCTAGAAGTGAATCTGTGGGTACTTTATGTTGTTTCGATTTATCTGCCCTTCCATTGTGATCTGTCAGCGATCTGCTCTCTGACTCATCCACTAGTGGTGACGTCCTGGCGCACAGAATAGTGATATCCAAATTTTCAGTTTTTAGAAGACCTGCAACGAGGTGATTATCATGAGATCTGAGCGTTCCATCTAGGTCTCTGCAGGGCATGAAATCGGATTACAAGGTGACTTGGATGTAAAGTTCTACCCTCCTCTGCGGAAGCTATTTCTTTCAGGACCTGCTGCTTGCCCCGATTAGTTGACCTGCAGTAGGAGTGAGACAGTAATATCCTACTCACTGCGTCCCCGGGCCAGACAAGCCTGGTGCATCCAAATGAGTCAGACTGTCCAGTCACAGGCTCCGGGACGTGTCCCTGAATAAATTCTAACAAATGTTGACTCACGATTTAGATATTTGGGTCAGAGGCCAGGTGAAGTTTCCCCCAACAACACTCCCCATTGTCCCACTGCTCTGTGTGTTTGACTTTGGAGTAGAAGGCTCAAGGTGAGTTATCTCAACAATACCCTGTACTCTGGCTACCGGGAAGTATACTTAATCCTTACGGCAGCTCCTAGGCTGAAAACGGCAGCTACTGTCGTGATTTCTCACGGTTGCGCCAGTCAGAGAGTAGTACAGATATTGTGATTTCAGAGGGTTATTTGGATGCATAGGTCGATGGACGAAGTCCTAAGGAAGTCCACCTGGGCGTCTGATTCTAGTTTGACGCTCCCCGCACAGATAATTGGGAACGATTGATTCAATTGTGTGGCAAGCCTCACGTGTTTCTGACCGGCACACGCTTTCAGCGTCAGCTTCCACGCCTTGTGACTTGGAGGTCACCAACTGTAAACCAACCGCGGACTCAGTTGGGCCATGTGACAGTCAGTTACCAGTGGATGTCTTCAAAATAAAACCATACCCACACCTTCTGAAACCATCTGTTCGTAGTCGCTGACACACCCCAATAAGAACCAAGTCTCCTCATAATCAGCAACCCTGATTGAAGCCAGGAAAACCATACTATCCACAGGTGACTGTGTTGGCGCAAACACCGCAAAATGAGAGCGAATGCTGATGAATCGAAAAAAACCCGGGAAATAAGAAAACATTTGGAACGGTAAACAGTATCATCCTTTTTCAAACAATCGATCAACTGGTCGAAGAACTGAGGATGTTAGAGAAGCTATTTTTGGAAAAGGGTGGAGCATCGTTTCCATTATCTAAAACCAAACGAACCCGAGCAGTACGTCGACGCCGCCAGCCATTGACAACTAAAGTTAAGTGTGTAATTGCATTGCTTCAGGAAAACAAATACCTGGTTCAAGCGATTTGCATCCTGCACTCTCGAAGGAATCTGGCAAGTCCGTCATTGCTAAACCAGCGGCCATGCTCCACAGTGTCTTGAATGAGAAGAAAAGATAAAAGAGAATAAAGTACCTCAGTGGTTATTTCCACATGCAAAAGGAACAAGGACAACCTTTCGTGGTGCCAACGTGACATCCGCTTGATTGTCAAGGGTAGAATATAGAGTGCTGTGGTCTAATCTCCCTCACTTTATGGATCGGAGACATGATGGTTGTGTGCTGATGACTTCTGAGGGCTTCTCGTATTTGACCATTGGTGCCTCCGAGGCATTGCGTGAGTCTGGTGGTAATGTCAAATCAGGAACCTGAGGTACGAAAGACGATTTTCGGGAAATCTCCATCTCCCCTAATTGATCCGCTGATCACGCTTTACAGGTCACGCTTCCTGAGCCATGCATTTCGTACACAGGAGAACTGTTTGCCTCATAGAGCCTACTTTGTCAAGTCTTGTGTCGGAAGGAAATGACCTCTAGGCGGTAGGTTCATGGAGTGGCACCGAAGCATAACAGTTCATGCTAGTCAACTCAGTTGCATAGGTAAGTAACGTCTTCCCGGTTGCGGACCGAGGGACGAGACAAACTTGATACATATGAATGCGTCCCTCAGCCAGTGGCGGTCTTGCATCAAAGCCTGTGCTTTTTTACATAACTTTTAATCCCTGCCAGACGGGATAAAAAAGAACCACTGACTTTCAATGAACTGACTGGACCATCTGCTCTAATGGTGCTATCATTCCCATACATTCTTTATCTTCGGTGAACAGCCGATGGATGGGATGGAGCTACCAAACTCACTTTTACCTGTTAAAAAGACCAGTCATCCACCTTATCGCCAACTTGCCGCTACCTAACAACCTAAAATATTGAACAGTATTTTAGCTGTATGTCACTTGTTATCAAACGGAATTCCAACTCTCTGTATGCAACCCCAGGTAATCCAGGTGATGATTTCCTTCTAGCTTCAAGCTTTTTCCTTAGTTTAGTCCTAATTTGTTAGCACCACAGGGTGACTGGCTCACAGAGACATAAAAGATAGATTGAACTGCAGACCATCTTGATGGATAGAGAATGATGGATTATAAGTTTCTCGCTAAGGATGGTGGCACAAGCAGTGTGGGCTGATTGTTCCGCTTCCACAGACACTCTAAGATTGAATTTGTTATGTTGAACGCCAGTTATCTAGGCGTTTTCTCCGGAATCTGGGATAACCAAGTCCTGGTTCCAACAAAGGTTTTCAGTACCCGCTTTTTGAACTTCTATGAATGATAAAATTACTACAAACGGCGACTCACTCGTGATCACTCGTATGGTGATATTTTCCCACTTAACATGCAGAAAAAAGGTCGTCTTGATACTCCTGCGCGAGCATATTCAAATAACAGCCAACTAGGTTGTTGTTCCATTCTGTGATTTATTTAACCGGCTCCTGAAAACTATGTCCGTCTGGTGAGCTTAAGATGAATGAAAACCGATTGTGGGCTGTTTGTGGATGCTAAGAAACCGTCCCATGATACTTATACCAAGAAAAAGTAACTATGTTGAATATCTTCGCGAGTGGACTCCCGGGATTGTTTGCGTGATTTTCGGATATTCCCCTCAATGAGCAAAAGTATTAGGTAAGTGGTATCTTGAAAACAAAGAAAAGATTTTGTGGGCTTGTATTAATTGCATCACAAGAGCTTTAAATTTGGTGTACTCTGTTAATCTCGATAAAGTACTGCTGTATTCTTTCTCCTATTGGAAAAACTAGATTTGATTCCGTCTACGCAATGAACGGATTAAATTGAACAGAAGTTCACTAACTGTAGATCAGGTGGGCTTTCATTGGCTTGCCTAGCTTGCAAATTTGCTCTCAAGAAACAGTCCCACCTGCTCTTAACCTAATTAACACACCCAAGCCCACTAGCAGTACCTACCGGTTCGACTCCAAATAAAAATGTTAGGCACTGAGCGTATCCACAAAAGTGAATGACGCTCATTCGATGGGCATCATATTTTTCCCGTTCACATGTTCGTAGTTCTCATGTATGTGGCAAAAAGTGAAGAGAGCATTTGTTTCTAGAGCCATAGCTTAATTTCCAGCTTGCAGAAGTTACAAGTATCTAAATCGATATGTCCAAGAATGGAGGCGTACAGCTACAGAAACTAATTTATCCACAATGCGACCGAATGATTTCTGCACCCAAAACACGTTTGGTTGTGCATTCAACGATGCTGGAAGTCGGGTCAGGCAAGGATGCGATCGCCGCTGCATTCTACTTAGGTTTAAGTGAGGCCTGTAAGCCACTCAAAGAGATATTTTATCTTAATTGGTAAAGCGTTCCGAATTTTTGCAGTTATGCAGGAATAGAACACCTAGGAGTGTAGGAAACAGAACTACTTAGTTGACGTCTCTAATAAGCACAGCAGAATGGAGTGATAACTCTGTGACTTCTGAATTAAGTAGCATGGAATGATTGATCAAAATCCGCTGACAGCGCCTCTACCGGTTTTCCCTGATGTTGTCTAATTATTAATTCAGTTAACTTGAGTCCGTATCTTCTCTTGAGGTGGGAAGGCATTTTTATCTCACAGAGCTGAACGGAGCGGAACATATTTGAGAACTGTTTCCCTAAATTCAACGAGACAGAAAATATTCTTTCAACAAATACAATCACTTGGCTGTCACTTTGGTACTTACGGAAGGGTGAAACCGGTCTGGGACTGCTGAAGAGCTTTCAGCAAACTTGTGATCGATTAACGCCCCATATGAAGATTTACCACACCCCTAGTACCACCTGTTGTTGATTTTAGAAAACAATGCGCCACTGGGTTAAACAAAACGTCACCCATTTCCGCAAAATGGGAGCCAAATTTGAGGACAAGTAAATGACCTTAAACTACGATTTAGACTGGAGTGGAGACAAATGTGGCGTGCATCAATATTAGTAGCGGACAAAGAAAAGATCAGATGGTTGGACTATCCCGAGAAAGCTGTTTTACTTGTCTCGCTTATTTCCGTGGCTATGCTGTTGCAATTTTAATATCAATTTCACTGAAAGTCTTCGAACCAGATTCAATCAAACTACGCTGTTCTAGTTCCTTTGCAGCCGCAGACTGTCGAACTGTGAATGACCATATGAATGCATGTGGTGATATATCATTACTTGATTTTCCTGCATAAGAGTGAATTTAAACTAATGACGAATACCTGGAATTGATCATAATCAGAGATGACAATATTCACGAGGCTTACTTGTCGAGTAGCGACAGAGGTTCGTTAGAACAAGACTGAATTGTACTCACAAGGTTGCTGGAAACTCTTGGACAGACCACAACCGGTTTCCCCCTTCTCTGAGAATGTCATAAACGAGAAATCCAGTTGCGTCTTCCGTGAAGACTCACTTGACCTGCGAATGAATATATTTGTTGAGATCTGTACAATTTGGATTGGATTGGAACATGAGACTGACGGGCATTGTGCCTACCGAGTCCCAAGTGGGGTTAAACCGGTTGTGGTCTGTCGAAGAGTTTTCAGCATTCTTGTGTGCAGTTTCCTTTATGAAAATATACGGCGATATCTCGAATATCGGACCAACTGAAACATGAGGCTGCTCTTGTGCAGCACATTCAGTTGAAGGATATCATAAACGAGAGTACTAGTTGAGCCTTCCGCTAAAACCCAGTTGATATGCAAATGAGTGTATTTGTCGAAGACTGGATTGTCTTTTTCATTACATCACTACTTTAATACCAGTAAGGTATTCTTTATTTTACTAGTGAAAATTTTAATTTGAGATGGAGAGCTGAGGACCACCGTTTCAAAGTTGATGCTGTATAAAGGTGGATGTGAAAGGGCAGAGATTAGTATGACTAGTGGAAACAATAGTCCAGGTAAGCAAAATGATCTTATCTGCCATACCATAGTGTGTAAAACGATCTGGCAGTTCAACAGACCTGACCGAAAAGAACACATGAACTGCTCATCCAATGAGTTCTCTTCATTGGTGTCATGTACTTCAAGTAGAATGAACAAGTAGGCGATTTTTTAGGGGCGAACAATCTATGAGATGCGCCCTATGTGTGAAGGTATGCACATTATTCTGCATTGTACAATCTACCTGAAATGGTTCATAATTCAAATCTGACTAGATGCCTAACAATGTGACAAAAATTACGTGCAAAATCTCGTGTCTCTTGGCTGGTTGCCATTCAGGGACTAATGCGGAAGTGGATGGGAAAATACAATACTGCATAGTAGTGTGTAAATACTGTAATATGACATCCATCTGTATGGCTATTTGAACTGGGAAAAAACCAATAATTCGAGTTGCTGAATAATTACATTCAAAGATATGATATGGGCTACACTTCGTAGGTAAAAACCAGTCATTGCCCTGATATATTCCCCACACATAGGCCACCATCTGATATCGAGCCTTTTTTTAATTTCCCATGTCTTACAATTGAAGTAGTTCCAAAGACTCAACGGTAGAGAAAGTATCCATCTTTCAGCCATCTGGTAGGTGCTACTCTTCCACTAAAACGGGAAGTGAGCTTTCGTATTTGGCTTCAGAGCACCTTTCTCTTGCATGTTTTACTAGGATGTTTTCAGAATAAAAGCGAAATAACCTTGGTCTGTTTATCCAGCTCCTGATATTTGCACAAAGGAGATGTTTGCTCCTTTCTTTTTCTTTCAGTGCTCCCACAGGTTACAGCTGTTCGAGCACCCAGTTCCTGATTGCCTAGGTTTAAATCCAGATGACAAAGAAATTGATGTTCAAGCCACTTTCTTCCGAAAAACTAAACCACCTAGATTTTGTCGGTTGCGGTGTTAAAAATATCAGTTGTTTCGTTTTTCGAAGACGGACGGACTTTGTGAGCAAAGAGGACGTTTTTCAAAGGGATCGTGGGCTGCTAAACCTACAAACGAGTTCAAATATATGAATGCAGACGCCTCTACTTTTTCGGTGTACAGTATTTCTATTCCGAATGAAACGTCTGATTACTCAGCCGTCCAAGTCTTCAACAACTCGCAACAATAACAAAATTCTCGTTTCCCATACAAGCAAGCTGAAGTATGAGGCAGATACAAAGAATGTTTTGAAGCATCCTTGAAATATCAAACAGAATCATATCTCAAGTATTGCCAAGATACAGTTTATCATTAAGAGCAAAGGAAACATTGCTTTACACAGGGTAATATCTATGAAAACTGCTCTGCTGGTGAAAATGTTTTTTCCCATTGTCAGTTGATCTGTAGCAGGTTCGCTGCCGTACATTTTTGCATGAGAGCTCTCGAAGCCCGTTACTTTTACGAGGAGGCTACACCCTTTTGCAGGCTTATTCTTCTGATTCGAGCAGAATAAGTAACTCCATCGTTATCAAGACAAGAACGTAGAGTGTAAACTAAGACAAAGTTCATTTAGTTGGAAAAACTTTCACTCCTGCGAACTCTAAAGATAATATCGACTTCCTCCAAAATTTGTGTTTTCAGAAGTGACAGAAAGCGTTACAAAGACAACTTTTCCAAACCATCAGATAATTGTCTGATGTCTCCTCATACAATATTCCTTATTTTGATATATATGCCAGAAATAAATATTGCGTTTTTAGTATAAACATTATTCCGACAGTTACACCATCAAAACAGTCTTCAGAAAACAGTGATAGAAACGTATTTCATGAACTTTGAAACCATGTACCAGCAGAAGGTGGTAACAGAAAAGACTGTAACCGATGAAAGCAAATTCTAGATAGACAGATACCCTATACAATATTATGATAAGATGACTGCGTTGTCCCGATTAGATCCCGGTCAAATAAGATAAGTTGCGTGATTTCAACTTAGATGGGGATTCTTCAAACCCACCAAGCCCATTTTTTTCCGGATATCATCAAGATAAATGTAGTTTTCGTCTAACTCCTCTGGTTTGGGACACTTCAGCTGAACACTTCTCTTGAGTGTTCGCAAAGACTTTTTTTGGTTTCAGCGAGTCCCTTAATCGGTAATGTGCGGAAATATTGGTGATAGCTTCTTGTATGGTACTGAAACGTTTGCAAGCCAATTTCCAAACTCGGCGAACAGATTACCAGCTATCTGATCAACAAGCAAAAGAGTTTCTGAATGTTTTTGGATCAAAAACCTAAGGTAGGCTATGTGCTGTACATTAAGCGAAAGAAGAACCATGTACCGCCGAACGTGGAGGACTGCCTAAAATCTCCGTTTCCGGCAATTTCATCATGCATAAGAATTTTAAACTAGGAACTTGAACGAATCTCTGTTCGAGTCACGGACTGATTGTCTTAGCTCCCGGGGACTGCGTTGAACGGCTGAGCACTGAACAGCGCGAAATCGGTAGTGGGCCATCTCTGAATTTTTTACAATTGTATTCATGCCACACTGTTTAGATTGCTAATCCTCAAACCTAGTGAAAAGCGAGAACCCGGATTAATAATCCAGAACAAAACTGGTGCTCACACCCGAAAAATCTTCCTAATCCAAAATAAACATTAGTAACTAGGGCTCCAATTTTCAACTGTGGTTGGGAATTTCGCGTGATTAGGTTCCATTACTCAAATGACCTTTAGGAGGAGACACTTTAGCCTTAACCTACACTAGCTGGCAGTAGGAAACAACATGTGAATCTAGTGAAGCTTCCATCCAAATGTACCTGCTATTTCGCTTCTGATATGTATACTCGAACTGCTCATTTCACCAAAGCGATAAATCCACGCGTTTCAAGATTGCCATTACTGTTTTCACCGCAATAAATTATTCGTATATCTAGCCGTAACATACTTGCGCAACATCGAACTTTCCACGAATCATCAACGGTCATTCAGCACTACAGATTGTTGTTTTCCAGTAGTCTCCTAAAAGTTTTCATAGTTCTCGGAGATTCTGACGAGGTTTACTTTATTAATTTCCGTCAATCTTGCGTATTTTTAAATTCAGAGTTAATTTTCGGATCGACAGGTGTTCTGTAATCAACAAAATAAGAAACACATTTGACGTCACGTAGTTGGTGGTTCTTGTGTTCATATGTGGTACATATAGGTGGTACCCATGTGTACATTTACACATGAGTACGTATAAGAAGATGAACTTCAGGTTTATAATTTTGTTTCGTTGAAGTCCCAGAAACAAACGTTGTTTTGCACCGTAGCTGGTAGAACTTTACGGATCTCTGTCTGTCCAATACATTTTGGGCCGAGAAAGGAAAACACTGGGCAGCAACCTGTGCGGTTGATTGCTTGATTGATGCACATACAGGTGCAATCGTTTGTTGCAGGATACATGCGGTGAGCTAACTTGACTGACGTAACTACACCACATTTGGTGATCCACCCAAACAATAGTATGTGCTGTGGACGTTGGCACCCCTAGACGACCTTGATGTGCGTTGTTTGCTTGTATTAGTAATCCTCGGGGTAGGCTTACCAGCGTTGTAATGACGAGAAATATGTTCCCAGTGAATTGTGCGGACAGAAGGCTGAACACCATGGGGGATGCAATTAATGTCCAACATATTTACAGGATTAAAAACGTCTTAGAAGTTTCCGTGGGTAGTCCCGCTGACATGCGCCCAGCCAGTCATAACTACATTGTGATTGACAGAAATTGCATGTGGGCGTTCGTGCCTGCAAAGCCTTTAGCGCAAATGACCTGTGGTTTCCGAAAGGGTTCAGTCGGAGCCACAGTTACTTAGATAATTTTCGGAGTGATTTGCTAGGACGATTTTGGTTAGAAGAGAAGGTGACAGTTTATAGCAGAGCAGAAGTTAGGGGAAGAAACTTTGTTCGCTGTTCAAAAGGCTGACAAATGTATACACAAATATCTTCTGGGCCAGTCCGGTATTTTATCTAGAATCAACCAGACATTATTCTGTTCTGCTGCTAGTTGCTGAAAGTGAACAATAACTTTTAGGAAGTGGGAATTTAGAATAACTCATGTCCGCTCAGTGATATATATGTGTTGCCAATCGTCCACTACTGCCATCCCACTAGGAGAGGGCCCCCTTCTAAAACAACCAAAATTCTCCCTAACAACGTTTACTTCTTATCTAAAATGTGTTCACTGCGTTTATTTAAAAATAAAGCAGCGAAAAAAGCGGAAATTTTTGTGTGAATAAATTCACCACAACGAATACTCATTTGATGGGCTCTTGGGCAAAGAATTGCTTGGCATCTTTCCTGCTTGATAACCCTTTGTCAAAATGGTTCTTCTCTACGAAAACACAATGAAACGCCTTTTTCTCAGAAAAGGGTTTCACTGAAGTAAGAGAAAAAAATCACCTGTCGGAAGTTTTTGCGTAACTAAAACCAAGTGAAAAATTTACGGGTTTATGGTAGACGGCTTTGGGTTACTAAAGAAAGTAAAAAGGCCCGGCATAAATACGAAGAGATTCAAAGAGTCGGTTACAACCAAATTAAATACGGTGAGTTCATTTTGAAAAAATAAAATTCCCCAATATGTAGAGTTTGGCGAAAGGAAGGTTGCATAGTTTAGGTTGGAATTTTGTCCACCAGCTCAGACAAGCGTGTCTGTAAGATACTAGCCGTACCGTTGTCACCTATTCATCTTGTTAAATCTAATTAGGTGAGATATCAACTGCCACGATCGAAAACACTTTCAAGACTAAACGGAAATACTCACAGAACGTTGGAAATTGAGAACGAAAAACAAACTGAAGTGGTTGGTTAAATGTATTCAATTTGTTGGCAGCAAATAGGTCATGCGCTCATAAAAGAAGAAAATGCTCAATGTTAGAAGTAAGGTCAGCATTTTTCGTAGATTAAATTCATCTTTGAGAGGAAGGAATATCGGAAAACATCCGGTCACTCATCAACCAGATACATGTGTTACATGGCCATATCACACAGACTATCGCGCATAAGATAACAGAAGAAAAATGAGAATGGTTCGGTAGTCAGGCGGTTACGGTCAAAATATAGTCCTCTTTTATAAAGGAAACTACACACATATATCTGCTGAAAACCCTTCGATAGACCACAAGCGGTTTCGTCGCCTTTTGAACTCATCAGGAAGGCGCAGACCCCGGGTCTCCATCAACTCTTTTGCTTAAACCCAAATTTGTAGAAAGAATATCGTAAACGAGAAAGTCAGCATTTTTCTATTAAAACCCACTTGATAAGCAAATGGGTGTAGTTGTCAAGGTTTGCCCAGTTTGGATTCAAGCGGAACATGAGATTGACGTAAAATCGGCGGCTGCGCCTACCTTATGAGTTCCAAAGAGAGTGAAACCGGCCCTGAGCTGTCAAAGAGTTTTCAGCAGCCTTGTGAGAAGTTTCCTTTATGAAAAATGTCTGATTATACAGAGATCGTAACCGCTTGAATGCAAATATGGTAGACAAACTTTTGTTAAAGACACGATATTTCGTGAAAGGACTGTTATACAGGCTGGAAAGTCTTTTTGGAATACTTTTGTGCCCGGCTTCACAGTTCTCATGCAGAATAGGCCACGGCACAAATGGACATGTAGTTTGTGCCTGAAGGGGATCTCCGTCTATACAAGCAAATGAAGTCAGGGCAAAGTGGGGCGAAAAACTGAGATAGTTAAGCAACTTATGTTTTTTCCAACTGAAGTGTGCAGATCATCCAAAGAGGTCGGTAATTCCTGACAGTACCGATTAGTACCGAAACCCAACCTGTGCAGATTGGCGTGCGGTCCGTCAAAAAAGGGCTCTGAGTTCAGCGGTCAGGATATTTCATTAGACAGCGATAACACACTTACCGGGCTCCATGATCAACAAAATGTGAATATGAATCATTGCGAACAGTAAATAACCAGCACACGTTTGGTATTTGGTCGCAGCCGATTTATTAAACGATAAAAACAAATACAGCAACCAAACGAATAGATTATAAAACACAAAGGATTAGAGGTATTGACAGCAAGCTATCGAGGCGAGGTAAATTGTGGGTCTGGCGGTCGAAAATGTCAGAAAGAACATCTGACCAATCTGTCGACCTGAGGTGTGAAGCTAACCGAAAAAGTTTTGGTCAGCCGAAATTAGAGAAGTGATCATGCTTGGAGGGGACAAAAGTGACAAACGTTAAGTTACATATGAACGAGGTGGAGTTGTTCATTTCGAAAGTGGATGAACTTTCTCATTTGTACAGCGCACCGTACCGGTTATCTTCACACCTACATCCATACCCATGCCAGCATACCATTCACACCAGATATCTTTCAGTGGATACGCTTTATGCAGCCGACAATCAGTACAATCCACTACAAGCCATCATCTGTAATTTTCACCTCTGTCAATATCTTTTAGCTGTACTGTATTTAACGGGTGCGGATAGACTATTTTACGAGTTATATCCGCTATCGAACCGACTTCGTTCCTGCTGATCCCCCCCAAAACCCACAAGTCTCGTTTCTCATGTCTTCCAGCCAGCCCTTATACCGAAGGACTTGTAGGGGAAACAAGCAGTCTTGACTCTTTTCTGTGCCAACTACGTAGACAAGCGTGATTTTTCTGTGTAATCTCATGTCAGTCCACTGAACTATCTATGGATAACTCAGATACATCACACCTCTGAGTTAACGATACAGTTCTCACGTCATTGTACTACAGTGAGTGCATGCTATTCGGTGAGATGTTTGGGCTGTTAGGCAATGGTCTTGGGGTTAGTTACTACAATTTCTATTCCCCCAAAGTTGTTTAAATTTGTGTTGCTTGAAAGTGTCACAGTGACTGGAAACCATGGGGCTGCTCAGCAAGTGGAAAACTGCCAGACCTTTGTCATTACTTGATGAGGAGATTGATACCTTGGGATTAATTGGGCACTTAAAAATGAAAGAAACATGGAGCTACCAACATTCACATTAAAAAGCTACCTGAGATTCACATTAGTAATACGATTTACGTAGATTCTTTTGTTGTTCGATGGGTATTAGATGTCCTGATAACTGTGGTATGGCAGTCAGCCTCTGCAACCGTAGGTTTCATTTGAAAACACTGGTAGTTCCTCGTATCACTCATTTGTACTTGCCCCGCCTCACAATTAATCACTGCTTTTGCCCTTCTAGCATTCACCTAAACCGATAACAAATGAAACGCTACGGTGGAAAAATTTTGAAGCACAGAATTGTCGTTTGCTTTCCGGAAATATGAAAATGTGAACTTACAAAGTTGAAGTTCGGTTTTTGGCTCTGGGCTTTGGACTGTCCCAGCGTGATTGACTACACCATTAAATTGCATAATGCACCCACACTTATGGAACGAATCATAGTGTGTTTCGTTGCGAAAACGTAGATCCAAGCCCTCTCGAGTATCAAAAATAAGATGAGGGATGGGATCAAAATAATGGACACGAACCAGCGGAATACGCCGAAAAAACTTTTTAAAATGGCATCCTGACAAGCGAGGATTAAAAGACAATTGAAGTACTATAATCGTTTTGCTCCTATATCAGTTTACAACTCAGCTCGCTCATGGTCGATCTACTAACAACAAGCGTCTGAACCAGGGATCAAGCACGTCACGTCACACTCCCTGTATAAAAACTCTTTTTAGTTCATCGCCGCACACCACACGCAACAAAGGTCGACGAAATTTTAAGCATTTAATCTAAAAATTTATTCGGAAGAACTATTACAAAAATGAACAAATATGTTAATCACGATTGCTAAGAAGGGACAATGCTTGATATAACAAGCAAATTCCACTCATTCTGAAGTTGGAACACGATGAATTCTGCTATACACTCATCATAAATCAGACCCTAATCGTGACCCACTAGATGATTAGTGAGTTTCGGCCTCGATCTATGGATACCTGGTGAGGTTAATTCATCATCAAAAGATTAATAAAGAAGTGAGAAAAGCTTATTTGTGATGTGTAATTGTAAGTACCAGGTAAAATTGGAAGTAAGTTAAAGTAAGTACCGAAAATTAATACTTCAATTCTCTCTGGCGTTCTCTCACTTGGCAAGATAAGATGAATGGAACGTAACGTCGAAACGTCGCAACCACTTTTTTAGATGCGAGAGAAGTGTCAGTGAAATTTATCAAAACTGGGCTCATTCTACTGAGTTGCTGGCCAGTGAATTCATTAGCGTTACTCGTTTCAGCAAGAAAGAATATGGTATAGAGGTCACAAAACCGTACGTTTGTAGTGTGGTTCAGCATTCTCCAAGAGGCATGTCTGGAATATCATTGCTGCTCCACCTCTGGATGTATGGCGCAACTCGTTTTCGAATAATTTTTGCATGCCGTCATCTGAGTGCGCAATAGTGGTAGATGAATATAACAAGCGTATTGGAATGACGTAAAACGCCACAGACGAGATTTATTCGAAGATCATCTTTACACCGATATTAAGTACACGGGCAGCATAAAAGTCTTGGCCAAACGGTTTGTTTTCCGGTGCTTTCCATCTCGAGGAGGTCCAACTTCTCAGTATTCATTCAGCAATAAGGCAATATAGGTGCGTTTATTCTCAAATGCTCAGTTTCCTGAATCGAATTGGTTGAATTGTAAGCACAGACTGCTGAACGGACTACCCATCAAAAAATGGTACACTAGTGCTCAGTGTTACTTGATAACTCATATTAATTAGTGCATCGACACCATATATAATGAAGAGAAGGAATGATAGTGAAAGAAACCCTGCTTTCCTAAGGAAACTTTCTTATTGGGAGGGACGTTTCTTTTCATTCAGTTCTCACTTGTCTGGCTCAATGTGATACCTAGCCAGTGCTTCTAAATATCATCTTCAATGTGTACCATCGCTCAATGGCGACAAATGGCGACCAGTGAATGCCAGTTTCTTGGCATAAAATCAATGTGATCGCATTTTATTTCGAACCGTAAGGATTTGATGTCCTACCACGGTATGACCTCAGATGGGAGAGTGCACGTAACCTGCAAGTATACGAGTGAAAAACGATTCTTGAATGAAGCTTATGAAGGACGCACTATAGGATGAAATTATACTGGCATATGCACTCATCTTAAAATCAATTTGGTTTTCGCGGAAGACTCAGCTGGATCTCCCGCTTATGACATGCCTCAACTAAATGTGCTGCGCAAAGGCCACCTCATGTTTCAGTTGGTACGATATTCGAGATATCGCAGTTTATTTTCATGAAGGAAGCCACTCACAAGGCTGCTGAAATATCTTCGACAGCCCACTACTGTTTTGCGCACCAAAGTAGACACCTGGTAGTAAGATGGCGAATAGATTGTGTAGCCATCTCGGTTATCATCTCGTTTGAGATGTTTGACATTATATATTTTATATAACTTTGTATTTTTCCCAACAATTTACCAAGAAAACAGAACTACTAAATCCACCCTCTCCTCAGATTTAAACCACGCATTCCCATGGTTCATCTTGACAAGAAAATAATTCAATATTCGATTTTGCCAACCAAAGTTCACAGTGGGACACCGACAGAGATTTCATTGGAGTAGCTTTTCGCGCGGTGAATATTTACTAGCAAAACAACGAGTAACTTGCCCGAGGCTGCTATCTCTGTTGGCCGTGCTGGAAATAGCCACTTTTAACAGGTTGTATTGGTGAGGAACATTCGCGTGTGGTGCATGCGCTAGCACATTAATAAGTTCCCGTTCAAATTGCACGAAGTTTCACATGTGTGCTTAATTTAAGGTGAATAGGCTGGAGACGGCAACATGTGTTTAACCTTTAACTAATTTGAACCAACAGAGTTGACGGAGAATATCTTGTTCAGTAAAAACTGAAATACAGTAGCAAAACAGATGCAGCGACCTTAAAATTACAACAGCTGCCATACTCAGACCACCATGATGCTGTCTAAGATTAAAACCGGATGTTGACCAGAGACTAAACTTTGAATTTTGTCATAAAATTTTCCTAATAGGCATTAGTCGTATGACCCTATCTGGTGCCTGTCGAATAATTATATATTGCCGTTGATTTGATCATTTTTGTTGATAAAATCGTCGATTCAAAGTTGTGGGCGGAAAAAATAATTTTCCTAAATTTTCCCCAAATTAATTTCCCTACCCCTTGATGTCCCAACTTCACTCCGCTAACCCAACAACACTATCTCAAATAATTTCCCCTCAGAAATTATGCGAGTTTACAAATCGGTACCAGACCCGTCGTTACTGGAGCTCTCCAGGTAGGCTTAGCGTCCGAGTTTGTATTGACTTGAATTCGTACCTAAATACCGAAGCGCACGCAAGTCGAGTACTAAACTCAGCCACAAATTAACTTTGTGCGGTCGAAAAAGTCTCATTATGGTCTCACCTGAATAGCATATTTATACTAACTAATCTTCAGCCGGATATTATGCACAAAGGCTACCCCGTCCCCTAGATGGATTAGTCTTAAAGACATCAAAGTATTTTTATTGACCCAACCCTCAGAGGCTATGCCTAGCCATCCAGATAAGCACTTCGACCTGTGGAAACAACCTGCCTACAATTGGTCTTTCCGATTGCCAATAAGAGCACCTGCAAATGGCGTCTACTAAAATCCATTGGAAACTAAGTGAGTTCCTTAGAAACGAGAGCATATTAGTGTGTCTATTACAAAGGAATCGACAGGAATGTTGGGTCACGAAGGGATGGGGCTTCACAATATCTTGGAAGGCAGTTTGTTTAGGAGTCAAGCGCACCATGCTATTTGATGAAAATATAATTTTCCGACCGCATAAACAACTGGCATGGCCCAGCAATTTACTTCTAACTCGGATGACCATCCGCGTTGCAACCACAGATGAGATCCTCTTCGAAGTTGTTAGCAGCTTGAAATTGACGGTGGATTTGACAAGAAGCAGCGGGGTAAAACGACAAAGTTTTCTGGCGTATTCATCTAAGTATGCTCTCAAACTACATGAGGAAAAGGCCTCGTTGCTGTGAAAGTCCCATCACTCATGTGGTGTTCCGTAACGGATTTTCATTTCTAGATTAGAAGACAGTCAGCAACACTAGAGAGCTGTTGCCATGTAAATGGCGCATGCGCCGTCAGTGGCAGAATCAACGCGGCGCGCACAACTCAAAATATGATCCAGACGGTCCAGTGGGGAATTCTCTATGCCGAGAATGAATCTAATAAGATATCACTTTCAAGGTGTATATTACAAACATTGAAATTTGGGGTTTAAAAGCTCAGGTAAGATACGAGACTAGACTGAATTTTGGAATACTCTAACCGAAAGCGCCTCGCACTCAGTAAATTGCATGAGTTTGTAGACAGACGCGCGCAAGTATCTTGAAATCAGAGGGCTTTACTGTTTCAATCAAGACCGAGTCGGCTAGTTAGGTTTACACATCTGAAGAAATGTTCCTGTTATATTACCAGTGCAACAGTTTCTCGGATGCTAGCTGTGGTGACTCCGTGTGTTAGCGTAGTTATAGAATCTTGAATAATATTTAACAGAATTTCTTTCAATTATTTCTCTCGTATGTTGAGAAAATATAACTTAAAGTTTGGATTATGTGTCCCGCTATGACGGCAACTTGTACGGTGCTTATGAGATCATTTAGTGAGCAAGATGATGACGGTTGCCAAACGGTTACACATCTAAAGGCTGTTTAATAAGCACTGATTCTGATCCGTCACAGCTCAATGACAACCGAAGCACCTTGCAGCCCATCATGGTTGTTCTCAGTTCGTTCGTGGAACTCAGATATTTCTAATTAACCTACCATGAAGGAGCGTTTGAATTGTCTTTAGTTGCACTGTCCGGAAGAAGAGCTGTCAGAGAAGATAACTTACCTGTGGTTCTTAATGTGGGATCAAACGTTCAAACGATAAAGACGCAAAGTATTTTAGCCTCGTATTGCTTATATTGATATGACATCTATTCATTGCGGGAAATTTTGTCGTATTAATGGCCCCCGAGTTGATGTCCATCTCCATCTATCCATCTGTAAGTACGTTTTTGGAAGACCGTTTCAATGTTGAATTTAGAGGTGACCGGAGAAATCCCTCCCTCGACAGTATCTCGATTGGGCGTCACTTTATTTTTTTCCAAACAGCCTCTTAGTCCATCCACAGCGGATTTAGAAATCCTGTCGCTTGTTACTATAACTAGTTGGTTCACTGCTCTAAACAATATGGTTACTTACTTAGCACTCATATCATTGGAAAGCTGCATGTTGTGGGTCAGGTTCTTCTGTCCCTGCATAGAACTGTCTGCTCAGGATCCCATCATAGGTGATAAATAATTCAGGAAACTGCCAACTTCAATCACCTTGGTTCCACCGGCTTACCCAGTGGAGAGACTAAAGGTTAAATTTGACGGCCTAGTGATACTGCTTGTTAAGTCTTCATATCATGCGTCCGGACCTAATTCAGACCTGTGAGACTTACTCTTTAAGTGTAGAATATATCCAAAAGTCAAAGATTTTCTGCGCCGTTGTCAGAAAGACATAGCGAGGGTTCACTGTAGTCATATCCGAAAACTTTGCCATGATCTACCGCACTTATCTTAACCCATTACACGATAGCATCTGAAATGGTTGGATCTGTCACAATGAGGTTGAATTCATCAGACCTACTCCGTGTCAAGGATTCTATTGTCCCCTCAGGGGACAACTGAAAACCTAGCCCAGTACGGTTAGCATTGATATACAGCACCTAGGTAAATGGAGGCTGTCATTACAGTTAATATCTAATCGCGATTTGTGGATGCTTGGTAGTTGATCGTTGACTGAGCCTGTCTCAGGGGGTATTAAATCAAAGGCAAAAGTAAGTTGTGCAGTGAAACAATTTTCCAATTTCCGATGTTTTACCATTTTTCTCACAGAACTGTCGATCAAAAAAGCCAGCTGCCCTGAATACCAATCCAGGTGCGTAAATACATGGCGCAGAGTACGGTACTCATTACATTCTGCCGCATGTACAGCCAAAATGAGGGTAATTTAGTGACCGATATTGCCAAGGATGTGTTTCAGAGGACCAGAACACTGAATTGCATAGGGTGTAGGCACACATGCCGGCTGCAAGCTGGCGCGCACAACGTCGATATTCTCACATTTACGAGTAGTCCAAAATAAGTCTATTTCATTTTCCGGCATTTAGGTATGAGACATTCTTCGCGCTACCGCAGCATGGCAACAGCGACCATTTGGTTTCCGCAGTGTCCTCGACGATTTACATAGTTATAGACTGGTGTTATTATTCCAACTTGGGCCAAATGTTTTCAGAAAACACCCCGTTACTAGTTGAATTCAATGTGTTCGTCGTCACGCTAAGGCCCGCAAGACACTCACAAGGTGTTTCTGTCTTGTCAAGTTCCTCCGAATTCCCCTGAGACAAACAGCTTGTATTCGGCCGTATTCGCAGTCTTGCGGCGTACGATTGTTTCGCCACGTTGCTTTTGAATGTAAAAGACCGCATGAATGGTAGCTCATTGCTCAGAAGTTGACAGTGAAGGCAATAAGATACACATTCTAGTCACTGTCGTATGTTCAGTGATGTTCATCTTGCAGTGTATTTGGTACGTTCTGTATGTCTTCCAAAGTGGGTGCTGTACGAGTAGTCACACCGTTGGCCACATGTGCCTGATTGCTTACGCTATTTCCGTGTATCTCTATGTAGATCGATTCGCACTAAGCTTGTAAGTTGATGGATGAGTCAGCTTCAGTGTAACATTTGATGACCCAGAAATTCATCTTAAAATTACTTCCAAAATCACGTACATCTGCACACGCATCAAGCATCTTTGTCAGAATCGTTTACAAACAGGGACACTCTTCAGGGTTGGACTAATGGGCAGTGTGTTACGGTAAAACAATTCCCTTAATCACACGGAGAAAAGCATATATGACCCTTCGATGTGCATGACTCATAAACCATGCGCCCAACTTCTATTCCCTATTAAATGTGGTCATGAGTTTTGGTGTGAGTAAGTCACATTTGAGAACGTAAAGTTTGAAAACGCTTCACAAGATTTGAAATAGTGAGGAGATTCAAAAGTAGGCAGCAACCGTTCCGTCCGTCTGATTACTGACAATATCAAGTCAAGTTCGCCAGGGGGCAATGATTGGTCAACCATGATATTACCACAACCATCATGAGCTTCTACTTAAAGCAGACCCTGGGGCAGTCGGTGGTTTAGACTGTCTTCAAGGCTCCTTGGTGGGTGACCTGAAAACAATCATGGGGCATTAGGGTGATTTTTAACAACTGTGCGGGCTCATATTCTGGCCGTTATCGATCTAGTAAATGATGGTGGCGGTGAACATTTTGCTGGCCAGTCAGTCTTAAGCAACGTTTTCCTTGAGGATGACGAGTTCGCCGAATAAGCGCAGAGTTGTGCGGCCCACATAAGTTGTTGAACATAGGGAAATAAGTGCACATTTGGACATCCACACACTGCTAATTCTTACTCATCACGGAAATCCGTTTTAGCAGCAATGTTGCCTCTAAATCCAGAAAAATATGTGCTGAATTTTTCGTGACCAATGAAAATCTGAAAGTTGTTGACGGTACATAATGCAGTCACACAAAATAAATTACACAGGTGCATTATGGATGTTAACCTTTGAGTAGGCAAGTAAGTAAGTAAGTAAGTAAGTATCCTTCAATTAACTACACATTCGTAGACGGTGGTAAGACCTCAAGTTTGCATGTTCTCATATGGTTTGCAAAATTGTAGGTTTTCCTACTAGCTGGAAACCTTTGTAATTTATGGGTAACGTTTGCGTACGAGTTCAAGGTAGTCTTTGTTTGTTGTGACAAAAAATGCAGTAACCTCCGCCTTCCTTTTTGTGGCAGCTTTCTGAGCTATAAGCAGCTACGCATTTCACTTTTCTTTTTGTTCCAAAACAGGCAGTTCAATGAAGTTCTTTTGAGTGAGGACTCCAGTTAAACCAACGACAGTGCGCTGCTTTATATTGAGCTTTCACACGCACGATTGCCGATTTCACAGTATGTTGATAGGTACGTTGTGACACAATCATTGGCACGGCTGAGATTTTGACTCACTTTCACTTCGGGGATTTGGAGTATCACACCCAGCCATCCCAATCCTCCACTTGGCCTAGATTAGGCGCCGCGCAGATGCTAAAGTGAAGATCAAACAATTGTTGAGTCATACAGATATTTCGCATTACATCGCTGATCTTGTATGAGTGATATAAAAACAGCTTCTGATGTATGAATTTTCTGATTACGAAATGAGTCCTTAAATATTGTCATATCGGGTGACTTTACCATGGATAGGTATCGGTTCTTATTCTTGCAATCACCCTGTCCCAAAGATTCTCCATCTTTTACCGTCTATTTATTATTTTTGTCATTTCATTGTCTTTGGTAATGGTAGACGTTTGCAGCTCATCTGGCCAGAGCAATATTACTCAGCTCGTTTGCAACCAAACTCGATCGGCAGTCTTAATTAAGAATCACCCCGCCGTGAATACCCAATATTCCCAAAAGGATTTACACTCAGCATCAATGAGTTCTCGCACCACTAAACCTAAAACCATATTTAAAATGTAGTAGTTAACTCGACATAAACGCTTTTATAGGCGTGGTGAATTTCACCACGAAAATATATCAGGCTCTTTATAAGCATTCCTCCTTTGTTATAGGCCAGTAGGGTGCACCAACTGCATGAACCTTTGCATAATAGCAACGTAATGTGGCAGCCTTACGATAGTAACATACTGTTTTGAAAATCTTGTTGTTAAGCTGTTTCAGTGGTATGGTATGATCCCACGCAAGCGCAAGCAATAATCTCCTAACGAGGCCAGTTTTCTTAGTGACACTGCTCTTCATCGTATTTTAGTTAATTGTAAAAAAAATCAGATAGTTCACACCAACATCAAGGTTTTCAGCTAGCGGTCAACTAGCTATTTATCCTGATACCCTTCACTAAAGTCGCAGCGGCGTTACATCGTAACTAGCTGTGTTTCAGGCAATAAATCTCAAAGGGATGTTGCATTCTGGCTTTAGGCCGTGCAGGAAACCATATCACGTGCGTGGGGTTCTGGAAATTTCGAAGTTTGTTTAAATGGATGAGTGACAACGAACAAAATGGGTACTGAAATGCTCCCAGTCATCTTTGAAAATTTTAATGGAGCGGCTTATTCTCTGTCCGGACATTTTACATAATGCTGACAAGCTCTAAGCATAAAGAACGCTATCGCCAAGGTCAAGGCTTATGCAACTAAGGTACTGGCAGTGGTTAAACAATTTTATGCCGAGAATTACAGCTGAATTCGAGATTAAACCTGGATCATTGAGCAATAAAATGCAAACAAGTACTTGCTATCCAGCTGCTCCTATTATCATTTAATAAAACGGTGTGTTATGCTATTCATTAAAGAAGTCAGAACTCCATAAACAACTCAATTTCCCGGTGAAACGTCAGCCTTGGAATGATCAAACTTTTGTCTGACCACATGGTAAGATAGTTGGTGGAACATTTGGTTCAATAAACCTAAGATCAAGCGCCTGAACATGTCACAATTCTGGAGTCAAATCACATCTCGATCCTCAAGTTATGTTTCTGTGACCACCATAAATTTCCCAACCAAAATGCACCTCCTAATAAGTCTTCGTTGAAATCGTCTGGGAGGACTACACAGGGGCTACAGTAGAGTAATTCGCATTTCAGTCACTGTAGACTTCATTGATTTCAACCAAAATCCGCACGAAATATACATCACGTCGCCTACTGTTATCCTTCTAACAGATATCATGCTTCCAACTAATGACACTCAACTTTGTCATTGCATGACAGCAACCCGTAGTTCGTCTCCTGGCCGGCCAGTAGTAACGAGGAGTAGATACCCCATAGAATTGTAGCTGGGTTTATTAGTAGGACCTATGTCAACCTTCGAAATGACTAGTTCCATTCGGACTTTTTTCCTCCCATCCTGCTACGCAGTGAGTTGACTACGGTCTTCTGGAAAGCGTTCAAAGCTGAAACCTTTCAACTGGAAAGAGATCGCATTGCGTTTTGTTTACCAGGCACATCAACACCTGCCTACAGCACTCACTCTCCAAGAGAACGTTTAATTTGTTTGAAATTCTTCAATTAAAGTCTCTAAGACAATATTTGAGAGATCTGAATAAGGTGGTTCCTAAATAACTTAAAGTTTTCAATTACGTATTAGTTTAGATTGGGTTTCCTCCCAGCTAGTACGCTGTTGCCAGTTAGGAAGCAATTTTTCTGGAAGTAGACCTTACTCTTACGCAGAAATACTTCGTTAGTGCAAATAATATAGGCTAAACACATGAAGCTTACATTTATCTCCAAGCAAGCTTGACAGTTCATTAAATGCTGTGTTAAGATCTTGCAAAACATAAATGTTCTTAAGTTTTCGGCATTTTCGATAAACTCAAAATAAGTGTGCCTTATGTTGGAAGTAACAGCCCCCGACCTTTTTCAGATGATATGTAAACTGGACAACTTTTTTGTGCCCAAACACCAACCACTTCTTTCTAAAAGTCGAAATTTTTTCCCCACTGATTTTGATTGAGTAGTTGCGACACAGTAAAGTAACACTACACGACATCTATCAGTTAGATCTTCAGACGTATGATAATTACTCATTTACTTCCTTAAACTGCCCCGCGGCGAAGTGAGACATGCCTGGATAACATCAATGTTTCTAGTGCATATTGAATGTACACCTCACAAATGGACGTACACATCACAATTCCGACGGAATTGCTTGTTCAACTGATATGACAAGTAACTACAATACAAATACAATACAGTCGTCATCTTCCTATACTGCGGACAACCATTGGCACTGTCATATTTTCTTGGCCTTATTAATTACTCCCTACCACTCAACGTATTGTTTGCTGTGGCTTTTGCATAGTGAGTTAGGAACCATTGTCCGACTTTGTCGCCTAAGAATAATTTTAAATATTAGGCCCGTAGTTATAGCGATTTATTGTAGCCATCCTTATAAGTACACAGTCCACCGTAGTCAGAAGTCCATCTTCGTGTTGAATAACTATTGTCCGAGAGGAATGGCTTATAAAAATGCCAATAGCCGAAACCTGTCGACCGTTTGTCAAGAAAGTCAGATGTAGAGGCACAGGTCTATCCCTATTCGGGAGGCAGTATATGGATGCTTACCTAGTTCACACAGATATTTCTGGGCCATAGAAGACACGGGGTTTTCAAGTTTCTCATAGTGACACGTCTTGGAACACCTGATCTTTACCAAAATTCCCATTTCTGGTTCATGACAATGTGCCCTGAGGCCAAGCAAGCTTCCTTGACCGTCACAGTTTTACCAGTAACCTTGAGCTTCCGCAGTTAACCTGATTAGAACACACTGATCTAATTGCATACACGGCGTAGATGTTTTTTGTGAGCACCGTTTACCAAAGGGCAATTTAAAAGTCGGTTTTACGCTTTCCAGTCTAGACCACTAGTTGATTACTGAGTTTACCGACGCCTAGCAAGTTTTCCGCAGCTAATTGGTCAAGGGTTAACATTTTGCGGCAGTGAAGCATCGTTATTGAACACCGGTGGCATGCTGTCGATGATGATGATAATGAGGATAAGGATGATGATAACATTTTGCCGTGAATCCAGTTAGAACGGCATGTGGTAGTTCTAAATAATCACAGCCTTCTGAATCAGAAATTCAGAGGTTCGCGTGCAAAAGGTGCAAAATGTTTTAGTTTGTGACATGCCATTACTGTTCCTCATGAACCTCTGTAACATGCCTAATATGACTCGGCTCGTGCCTCAAAATGTCCCTGCTGAATTCTGATAACCATGGTCTGAAGGCGGAACCAAAACCTTCACATATGAACCACGAAACTGATCACACTCTGACTGTCAGCAGAACACTGAAAAATTCGTGTCCAGCAACTTTGATAATCCTATTAGGAGAGACTTTAGAGTCCAACCATGAAAAATTTATCCATCAGTCTTAAAACCAGCACTTGCTTGATACGCGCTGCCTTCAACGTTGCCTGAGTTTGTTCCGAACGACATTTGCCGCTTTTCGGTGCCCCGTCTCGAACCTGGTTTCATGAACCATCGTAATCGCGCGTCATGTGCTCAAGGAAATTGTTTTTCTTACTTATATGCTATGGAAACAAGTGAATGAACTAGCAGTAAAACTGCCAACGGAAAGCAAAAGCAGTTTTCAGTTTATAATATAGTGAGCACATGGGTAATACATACCATTTCATGTTTTCATGTTTCAGTTACGTAGGAAGTTGAGTTTGTTATGCAATCACCGAGTCTAAAAGTTGTATTGAGAGTTGACGTTCTGATATTTTCAACTGTCGGAGTAGCCTTTCGGCCAGCCATTCGTAGGATACTCCTTGCATTGCTTTTATTTGCAATGAATTAGGTAAGCCAGTTCTGGGGTCACAAAGTCCGCTATAATTGAAAACTATCGATTATCGTGAGGTTTAGTCAGTGAAAACTATGTGTAGTACTTTACGCTAGTTATGATTTTAGTGACATTGCCAGAACAGGTGATGTATTTGTGGCTAATGCGTTCATTACCCGAACGAAGCGTCCGGCGAGAGTGAATTGCTTTCATGGACAGTGATCACTTAGGACCCATGTCTGTGTGCGCCGAGCGGGGAAAGATTAATGATTGCTTTCACATTTGCATGTCGGTTTGCAGCGATGAACCATTAGCTCTATCTAAACACACTGGATATTGGCCAAAGTGAACAGTCTGATCATGGAGCTACAACTGTAGGCAACAGTAGAGATCTCAGCATATTTGTACACTTGGAGCAAAGTGAAAACAGAGCCGGTTTAAGAGGATTAGACACTTGTAGCACTCATACTTATAGCCACCAGCTTATACACTTGATTCATCCAGCAAGTGACATCCGGTATCCAATCCGTTGTATGTGTTACGTTATTGGGAGGATCCACTTGTGAGATGCATCACTTTCTGTTTGAAAATATCACATTCTATATAGAGGGGTCATGTATCTCTTGAGTAGGACAACATCTAAGCAATCGTCCATTAAATTTGGAGACCCAGAGGAACCGTCTTCCAATAAGAAGCGTGAGCATTCTTTGAAGATAATTTCATTAAGGAAGTCTTATTACGATGAACCGTAAACTTATGAAATTCGCCCATCTGATTTGCAACAAATGAGGAAATGATTTATTTCACTTTGCGAATTAGGTAAACTTTTTCAGTAGATTTGTGGATTTATTCTATCCCAAATCAGTCATTGGTTTTCCTTTTTTGTCGCAATACATACTGCAAGCGTGCTTTCTTTTGCAAATAATAGTACACAGTTTAAAAGATGGCTCTAAGCCTGAACTCCTAGGCACAATCAAGAAACTTGTAACAGAAAATAATTGTCAGTGTAGTGTTATTGTTCTTTTGTTTATTCTGAGCCCCGCTTAAGAGATCTAAATTACTAATAACGAAAGCGCGTGAGCGCCACTTACCATATGTACACATTATTAAGTAATCACTGGAACTCAGTTGTTTTTTATGTTAGGGGGTACACAACTGTTCATAATAGAACCATTCCTCGTGTAAACGAGCACGTATAAAGAGGGCGGTTACAAAGGAACGAGACAATGTTGGTTTGGCAATATACTATGAAATCTTAGTCTGTTCTATAAAACCTTAATCCGTGATAATTGGATAGAGAAAAGACAAGGAATTTTGTGAAGCGGCATAGCGTTGAATGTAAAATTTAGTTGAGTTTAGTAGGCACTTGTGACTAGTCGGACTTGCACCGAACTATTCACTGAGCTTTACGGGGGTCTGATAATTTCAAACGAGGGGGTTCTTGAGTCGTTCGAGCTTCAGTGCGAAAATTCGAGGTGAAGCCGAGACTCCAAAACATCTGTCAGATTGCTTTCCTCGGTCAGTCATATCACCTATATATTACAATGAAGAATCAAGGTCCTATATGGTATGAATTGTCGAAATTTTACAGCACCTTCATTATGAAATGTAGCAAACAAATTTGCGTCGAACGACAGGTTGCTTCTAGGCTTTAGGTTCGTCGAATTGTCAGGAGCAAATACTGACCTTTTATGACTTCCGAATACAGTACCATGAACACTTCCAATTTCTCGAAGTTCTGTCAGAATAAAAAATGTTTCAAGACATACACATAAAATCAGAAAACAGCAAATGATGCTTTCAGAAACAACTTCAAGCTTTCACTTCTCTCATCATGTTAAATCACATGCAGGTGAGAACACTTTGGCCTCCCCCTTTGTTGGCCTCTTCTAAGGACATTTTTCGTAACAGTACGGTACAGTACTACAGTACGGTTTTCGAACAACTAAAATAAAGGCTAAACTCGAATCCAGTGCTTCCTCAGTTCACCGTAGACTCAGAAGGATAATTGCACTAGGTCAGAAGCAGGACTGATCAAACGAGCGTGGTTTGTATTCTGATCCTACAAATCACGCAATTACTTTTGACTGTTAAGACATTCTACAACCGGTTTCAGGAATCCCTGGCACTACCCAACTGACAGGGGTGTCATTCGAGTGGCGCAACCAGAGGGGGACTGAATCATCTTCGGGCCAAACCAATCGCGTCAATTAGTATGAACAATTCCGCCTGTTCAGACGTGGTCATTCAGATGCAATCGGTATGCAAGTTGAGTCAATTTAATAATGGCAATGACCGAGGTTTGGATCGTTGCAGGGCCAACTATATGCGCTAGTTGAAAGTTTGGATGAGACCTAACATAATGTCACTGATTCCATTGTTTCCTATAGACTCACCAGGTGAAGAACTCCAGGACAAAAGGACTAAAATGCTTTCATTACAGTTTCCATGACTAAGGCAACCCCAAAGCCCCCACGTGGCAACCATAAGCAGAAACAACAATGTGGACAAGCACCACTTCTGCAGATTTAGTCTACATAGTTTGTAAACCCAAGGTCCAGCATCTGAACGAATGCGACATTTTCCTAAATATTTCATTCTGGAAACGGACGCCCGTGTTTCTCGATATTTTTGCTAACCATTCTAGCCTTATTTCGCGAAAACCTTCAGAAAGAACTCCAGGAAATGCAACTAAATTTTAACACCCACAGTCTAAGGATACTTCAGACTGCTCCCGGGGAAGTTTTATCCGAAACGACCAGTGTCATAAGTTACTCAGAGATGTATGTTATGATAAACCCCAACTATAAGTAGCTGAGAGAAAGTATAACTTCACAATTCTACTGAACCCTGCATAGAGGAGATCACCGGATCCCCTAACCAGCCTGTCACTACGTGACCAGACGATGTGGTTTAAATGACGAGCGACTGTATATTCTATCTAAAAGTGACAGTCACGCTACTAATCAGCCGTTCTGTGTCTACCGGTGAGTTTCCAGGCTACTTATAGGAAAGACACGGTTCCAAAGCTCCCGCGATTTTTGAAGGATGAAACAGCTGTAGAGTGCCTTCCGGCTCTACAGCAAAAATTGGCCTGACTTACAGGAGGAAATATTAGTTGAAAATGATTTTGAAAACATTATCGAAAAATACTGTTAAGTCAACTAACGACTCTTTTGCCGCCAACCACTGAATCGTAATTACACTAAATGCGACCGAAATAAGAACTTCCGCCTTCGAACTTGCCAAACAGCAGAAAACTTGAGGTACCATTCATCTTCACGCAATTAAGTTGATTCGAACTGGATCTCAGAGTTTCTACTGTTGCTGAATTCTTTGAAAACTGACGGCTGGTTGCAATTACTATTGCATCTACGCTGAAACTGTTTGTCCACTTCTGTGCGGCCCATAATTCAAGTCATTAAGACAGCGCGGCTTCGCTCGGTTAACATGAACGCTCACCAAACTTAGAACAAAACTTAACTTTCTCATGTCATTCATTACTTTTCTGTTCTGTTCTGGCGCCATTCGGTTCGCAACACCTCTCGGACAGATCGCCGACCTCCCTGTTGAACTCCAATGTGATTCGGTGTGCAAAGTATCGGTTGTCTTGATGGTGATTGGTCCACTACGGTTGTGATGAAGCTTCTCTGCTATTGGTTGGATGCGAACGTTCGGTACAATATTCAGCTAATTGTGAAATGACAAACATCCCTAAAAGATTGTGTCACTTAAACAGATGTGACATTATGTGCCACTTGCAACAACAGCAGGGTTACCCGAATTTCTGCTCAACGCTAAAGCATCGTGCTGAAGAGAAGGGAGACTAACGCATATTTTTTCAACGTAGAACAATGTATATTGTCTGGATATTTGCAGCTTTGCAGTCGTTCGTTTTGGCGTGTGATGCGATTGGACCTGGTTTATCACGTCTGAAGCCTAACATGCAAAATAACGACCTGAGTTCAGTTTCGTGGGAGTCGACCTCCATGGGATACTCAAATGAACCTAATTCCTACGCATACTGGAACTGTCACACAATTCCACCAAATATGACATTGTGCAAAAGCGTTGGTTATTCTCGCATGGTTTTACCCAACTTTCTACAACACGAAAGTATTCGTGAAGTAATCCAACAAGCGAATGTATGGGTTGCGTTGGTGAACACTGACTGTCATCCGGATATTCAGAGATTTCTCTGTTCCCTGTATGCACCCGTATGTTTGAAGAGTCATCAAGAGGCAAAGATACCGCCCTGTTGGGAATTGTGTGATCAAGTCAGGAATGCATGTTTGCCGAGGATGCGTCTATTTGGGTTTGATTGGCCAGAAATTGTACAGTGTAAACAGTTTCCCCGTTTGGCCGAGAGTATGTGCATTCCACCACAGGAGACTACTGGTAAGTTTTATCTGTACTTATTTCAAATGTTTTTTTCCGACAGTTCATGGAACGGGAAAAGCATATATGTCAAAAAGCGTTGAATTTCTCCACGTAAAACAGTGTGCGATTTTTCACCTATTTGAAAGAGCTAATTACTTGTTATCAGTGCGCGAAAATCGCTAAACATTCTAATTTGCCTGTTCTGGTTGATGAAACATGTTAGTAATACTTTCAGTAACGTCGTATACTAACCTATCTTAGCTAACAGGACTCCGGATGATCACCCCTTGCATTTCGACATAGCATTTAAAAAGCATTATGCTGTGATAAACCCATTCAAATGTTATTTAATTTACAAGAATATCGTAAAATTATCTGCTTAAAATAATTCATCGTCAATCTCTTTTGTAATAGGTTGCTTTAGCAACCTAACCAGTTCGAGGTACCAACCAGGCTCTGTTTCGTAGACTTTATCAAGCCACATGATGGATTCGTTTGCTGCCTAGTTTTCTAGCTCCAACCAAAATACCAAAGTATGTCAATGAATATCTCGGCTGGTATAAATTATTGCGGAATGAAGGATAAGAATTTTATCATTTCAAGCTTAGGAGCATTTAAGTGGTAAACGCTATCAAAAAATTCTTATTGGCTGCTAATGAGGGTTAAATATAAACCTAGAGAACACACTCACCAAACAAACCATTTTTCTTCCTGGAATTCAAGTAAACCACATACGGTGGTTGTAATCAAATGGTCAACTGAATCAGCGGAAAGACTCAATAAACTAATCATAGAATGTATTTTTAATGGGAGCACTTGTAAGCTTTTGGAAGCATAATATTTTCCAACTTTCAGCTTTTAGTGGCGCTTTGGTATCTGAATACATCCTGGGTGAAGATACTGGTTGGTGAAACTGTTTTGGGTATCGGTGGTATTCGATAGTTCCATACTACTCACCTATTTCCATAAGTTTGGGATCAGCCAATAGGAAAACGTTCTGGACAAACTCTACTACCTCCGAACTTCTAATCATCCTAAACACTGTATATGTTTCAAAGCCATAATAGTTATCCCCTACAGAATCAGCATTTGGCTTCGCAAACTAATGAGTTACCAAGGGAGCTCTAGGAGTAACTTTTGCCTCGGGCAATTTTTCCACTTGGCCAGGCTAGGTACAAATGGTAATCAACGGTTGAATTATGTGAGGATTTCTGATAATCCTCTCAACCAAGCTGAGAGTAGATGTAACCAAGCAATATCTAACAGTCTGCATTTTGCTCCCTTGAAGATTTATCTGGACCGAACAACCAACAAATGCTCAAGTTAACGAAACCACATGGACTTATTGGGGGAAATCATTTACTCCGCAGGACAAAAGTACCAAATTACACAACAATGGACTGTTTACTAAATATGGTAAAACGATGGTAGTGGATAGCTTTTGCTAAAAGCGCTTGTGAATGTCAAACGGATTAGAAAGTAATTTCAGACATTTGTGGTTATTGTCCAAGCTAATGCAAAAACACTTAATAAGACTAACACACAGCTAACTTTGGCTTCCTGCAGACAGTATTTGAACAGGCCTTCATCACGACAACGCCACTCATTAATGCACTGTTTTAAGGCAAAGTTTTCCCTTGTTCTTATTATATCTTCAGTAATTTGGAGCTGGCTGAGGGACAGGAATCACCAGTGCTGTGCTTCAGAGTGAGTGACAGGACCAGCTGTAAGAAACTTGAGTTTGTTTTTAAGTTCTCCAAAAAGTCCTTGCCAGTTGTACATCATAAAACCGTTTGATTACGGGGGCTGTTCAAAAATCTTATCATTACTTTGGTCCTAAATTTTAGCAGCCCTGGGATTCAGAAAACTGGAAAACTTGAGTTATTATGTGAATTCCATATGGGTCATGCTTAATTTTATACACATACAAATGCAAGCATACGTTATTATTGGCAAACCAGCAGCAGAAAAAACGTGAGTTTTCATCCAGCTACATGGACAAAACTGGCTTTACAATAATCTTCGTGACACCCAGTCTGCCTGGTGTTTTTAATTAATAAGGTGTATACTGAACCCTGCCTAGAGTTTGCATCTCGTGTAAACAATTAACGAAACGCCACTAACATCCCCGGGCAAATTTATAATACCGTCTGTTGCATCCCGTACACAAGATCTTTACAATATTCTTCAAAACTTGAAAATGCGCAAAGACAACCAAATCTGTTTGAAGAAACACTGAATAACTGGTGTGACGAAATCTTCGGCAGTTTATCTGCTATATGGTCAACACTTACTAGATTACATGTGAAGATCGTGCCTCTGCAACAGATATGTATTTTTTAATATTGGATTCCTAGCAGCGTTCAATTTTTTGTCATCACTTCTCGTGAAAACAAAGAATAGTATTATTGCCAGTAATGGTTGAGAAGCATCAAACGATATCAAGTTTGTGCCCGGATACTCTACTCTTTATTCTGAATAAAAGCGTCTACCAGAATTTGCGTACCACGTGGAATCCATCGCAGTCATTCTTTGGGACTAGCGAGCACTTCACTACTTCTGCCGCCTTGTTATGCACGGCAAAATAAGACAAGAGGCATGGTATTCCACTGAGTTTATTACCGTAATTTTACATAATAAATAAATTAAGGGAATCCTGATATCAAAATGCCATGCGCCCAAGTTTTCAGCATGATTTGGCTTTAGATAAGAGTAGGCTTTGGTCAAAGTCTCCATATTTTCACTAAACATCATGTGCTGCACAGGAAGGCATTTTGAAAAGGGATACCTCCAATAACCAAATTTAGTTCCTTAACATAGCTACTATGTCACAAGGACTACGAACTAAAAGCCCAAACTCCTTGAGGCTGAACAGCCACACAATCCATGCATAAAGAACACGGACACGAGCGCCTAATTCTAGTTTCCCTTTAAAAGAAATCATCAGCATTTACAAACAGCTGGTTACACTGGATATTTGAAACGAACAGACAGGCGCAGCAGCTGTCCTACATGATACAAACCATTTGGTGCGGTAAGACATAGGGCGGAATGTTAATCTAGTCATATCGTCTACCCGCGTGCATTCTTGTTGACCTTGTCCACCCTCATCCACACCTATTCAATCTAGCCCTCTGTATTTTCGGCTTACTCTGGATATTTTCAGAGTTTCAAACTGCAGCTTCTGGCCGAAATAGTTTCTCACCGGAGCGGCATCAAGTTCTTAATTTTTAGCGCCCACCTATGTTTATCCCACAAACACCCACTCATAAATACAGATACAGCTCCTGCACCGAAGAGAATGTCCCCTCCTTTCTCCAAAATTGTATTGTAGAACTGATGTCAGGTAACGCTTTTAGTGGGAAGCTCGGAACAGACTGTACAACAAGGGCGTAAGATCCAACAGCGTAATTCAGAAAATTCTGTGACTCCATCTAATGGCACCATAAGAACCAGTGAGCTTTCAACTAGTTCTTCCTGTGACTAAGCATTCAAAACCATTTTTCTGAGTAGATACCAAGCTGTTTGTTTCTTTGTCTAATACTAATTCTCTCTCAATGATATATATATAGTGGTCACATATCAAGAACCTGAACCAGTCAGCATGTGTGTTCGCACTGACAACCTACCACTTCAATTATTGTGATTCTGTTTACACAGTATAGTGGATTCTCGTTCTGTTGGTTGGATTTGTGTCCAAAAGCAGGCGTACTGAAGCTCAGACTCTACTTATATAACCACCACCCATTCAGTATACTTTAAGAAAATCTGTCAAGCTATACTGCTAAAAGAAACTCAATTTATGTACAAGTTCTTTGGTTGTGTTCAGTATTACAGTACTTTCCCATTTTCACTCACTACAGATAAAGGTTCATTAACTTTGCATTGAGTAGGATATCACATGATGGATTGACGGAAATAGCTGTTCCGTTTTGCCCAAGGAGGTGGTCTTGTTTTCGAGGTGCTAGAATTGAGTGTGCATCTAATGTTTTCGAGTAAGTAAATACGAATCAGCATTTATATGAAAGTCCGCCATGTGCTTTCCCGATGAAATCTGAGAGAAACAAAGTGTCGGTGATAACTTACGAACAAGGAAGGTTGTGGGTTTTGCGGCATGTATACTGCTCACATTCACATCACTCTCGTTTGAACAGACGTCCTCCTGACCTAGCACAATTGTTCTGGTGAATCCACACCAGAGGGTGAAAGCACTGCAATCGAGTTCTACTCTTATTAGGGTTCATCAGAAGTGCATACTCAATGGCCGTGCCGGGGTTTGAACTCCGGTCACCTGACATGCGAGTCGAACGCGGTATAACTATTCCACCAGCTCACGTTGGACGCATCTGAATTCTCACATCTGAACAGGCGAACGTGTTCACGCTTGAGCGATGTGATTGGTATGCCCGACGCATCGCCGATACGACGACCCAGTAACTGACCTGGTTGTGACGATCGATTGGCTAGCTTGTCAGGGCTTCCCAGTCAGGCAGCGCCACAGACGCTTGAAATCCGCTGGACAACTTTTGTTGATGCATGTTGTGGGGTTTGCAGGACGTGTATTGTTCATATTCACATGACTCTCGTTTGAACAGACGTTCTGTTCAGACCAGAGTGATGTAAATGTGAACAAAAATAAAGAAGGGTTGGTGAGTGAAAGTTTACTGCCGCCCCGGGTGCAACTCTATAGCTCGTATACGGGCTAAACTGGCTCAGAGCCACCGGTGTTTCACAAAAAGCAACACTACGAGCATCAAGAGATTAGCTTGTGTCTTTCCACAGAAATCTTGCAAGCATAAGGTCGTTACAGGTACAGCCACTACAAATTACAAATAGCTTAGTAACCCGGTTCAACCACCAAGTTCAACTTTGTTCTTGGGTATTTTATCATATGCACTGATTTTTAATGTCACAGTTGTTTCAGCATAGAGGTTTCGCTTTTTTGAGTATGACCAAAGCCAATATAATGCAAATGAATCATCGGAATTTTTGCATATTTCTCGAAATTGTAGCCCCATCACCTGGGTACATTCTACAATCTGATTCACAAAGTTTTGATTAACTGAAATCTAGCTACAGGTAAGGATGGACGGCGAATACAGTGTTATGCAACCCCCCTCAAGGTCAGTTTGGGCGTTGACTGAAAAACCCACTCGTTTCAATGTACACATCACTCAAAATCACTTCTTAGCCAATAACCAATTGACGTGATTTCGCTTCCCATGATATGACACCATAATATGGCAATAGTACGGTGCTAGTTGAACGCCATACCATATCCGCACCCCACCTTCGAAATTTGGAATAGCGGTGTTTTTGGCATCTGTCCACCAACCAAATGTAAAGCAACTTCTTACTGTTTGTACAGGAAACATCATCTACCATCAAGTTCAATTGATAAAGATGAATCTTTTATTTTTGTGTGGCCCCTATTAACTATGAATCTATGCAAATAACTACTCAAGCTTGTATCATCCAGTATCATAAATCTATACATATGTTTAACTCCTGAATGAGCAAAACATCAGGACGGTTAGCCAAAAAAGAATTAAAGGAGTAGTATACATGCGTCCAATTCACCGCGATTTTTCAAGGAATTAGTAAAAGCGCATTCTTGCGTATGACATGTTTTGATGAAAGACTTTGGCATTTAAAACAAATTGGTCTGAATCCCCTCTGCGTTTGTGTTGCCACTATCCGGAATGACTAATAGTCTCCTTTCAGTGGTTCAGATTCCATGTGTAATGCAGATGTTCGTTCGCGGTTTGACATTCAAACGATTTTAGGCTTACCACTTTCTTGAGGGTTAGAACATTAAAACATCGTCACTCATATCCCCGAGAGGATCGTGAAAGGGATAAGCTCAGGCAGTTTGAATTTAACACCTGAAGAAAAATCGTCAAATAAGAACTAACCTCCAGCAAAGCGGCCTGTTTCTTTGAAAATGACCATCCTCAAAGTCAAAAACCACAGGAATTCTACGACAAGAATCAGCTTTCTGTTGACTCAATGTTTAGCAACCACAGCAAGTAAAAGTAGACCTAATCGTCTGTCGAATGGTTCAGAAATTGTACAACACAAATTTGCCTCACAGAGGTGAATTGTTTTCTGACTCGAGGCTCAAATATGCTTTTAGTCACTGCAATTTTATAAATAGATATTCACCCTCGTTCTCTCAGAAACCTACTCCATGGAACTAGCAAACGTAACAGCCATTTTGAGAGAAATATTTATGAGTCTGACTAGCACGTATCAGAGTCTGGTGGGGTGAACTGGATATGCCGGAGTCTTTTGCTTGGCGTGTGAATATTGTCGTGGTTATGACGACAGGACCACACTCGCAGTAAGCTTACTGCGATTGTGTGCTCGGCAAAGCAAAGGCAAACTGTGATAAAAGTCACAGTCTTTTTTGCTTCATCCACATTTCATTACTTCTTTGTCGTAAATACGTAAGAATCTTGTTCCAATTCAGTTTGTCATTGAAGCATGATGACACACTTGCCGATTATCGCACTGGAACGATTGATTACACTGTGTTGATTCATGTCTGCATAATACTGAAAATAGTACAAAAGCCTTATACTTTTGTCAAGGCTTCTTAGACAACGCTTCGTGGTATGGAAAGGTTAATCTGCTTCCACCTCCATCCGCCAAGTGTTTTTGTCATAAAGAGCAAAAAACTCAAGAATATGATGACCAATCAGGTCTATTCTTCGAGATTCGCATCAAACACATGGCAATGCAGGCAAGTTAATGGTCGATCTTCTGATCACTTTGGACGGTCAGCTTGCAAAAGTGGCTTGAGATACAGAAAAGCGCTGCTGGGCATTTTGTGGCTTTCAGCATTTTTTGTCTGATGTCCTTTGCATCCAACTTTGCACCAGATAGAAAAACAGTTTGGGAACCGCACATTCTGGTGAAAGACATCAAGTATACATTATATATATCTGAAGCGCCACTCGGGCACCGCATACGAAAATCCTATCATGTGCCACATCAAAAACTCAACAAGCTCTCTGATGTTTCCTCAACGAAAAACAGTTTGGGAACCGCACATTCTGGTGAAAGACATCAAGTTGATATACATTATATCTGAAGCGCCACTCGGGCACCGCATACGAAAATCCTATCATGTGCCACATCAAAAACTCAACAAGCTCTCTGATGTTTCCTCAACAGTGTCGCTAGAAACACTGAGAACAGTATTCATCCCTTTGGAAAGACAAACACACAATATTTTGGACAGGGTTTACTTGGGTTTTACTAGAAAGCAGTTTGAATAAACGAAGGAAAAGTAATGATGAACTAGAAAGCCGATTGGATTACCAAGGGAAACACTGAACTTTTTCACTAGAGACATGGCAGTTGCAGACCACCACCGTAGCCTGTGCCTCTTAATATTTCTAGCAAAGGTATACCAATCCAGTTTTGATAACACTGGGTCAGCCATTGTGTTTCTGAAAGTCTTGCCACACCGTTTGAGGGAAAACAGTTTGGTTGTCGGTATAAAAAATTGTGAAACAGTTCACTTCCCCAAATCCCTACACGACATGATGAAAACACTGCATTCAAAACATTTCTACCCAACGGGGAGGAAACTACCAGTCTGTTTATCAGCTTCATTATTGCCAGTACGCATTCAATTGCCGTTTCCAATTACATTTTGATCGTCGGTTAAAGGAACTCAGAGTGCACAGTCTCATAAACGTTCGGCTACCACAACAGAGTATTACGAGTGCCCAACAGACGCTAGCCAATGTCAGTGCGACCCAAAGCTGTACACAAGGGAAACATGTGAGATATAGAGTTTAACTGACAGTATCTGAAAAAAGCATTAGGTCACTTTGAATTGTATTAAGTCAGTTTCATTTTTCTTCCGTGACCGAGATGCTTGCTGATAGATGATGCTGGTAACTAATGGGGGAAACGTTTCAAATACCTCTTACATACTCGAAATGGCTTCTTTCACGCTCACCGTTCGATTGCCGGGTTTCGTTTGCACACAAAAATGACACATCCAGAAGAAAACAAATATCTTCCTCACTCTAGTCAAAAATCAAAAACGTCTTTCAGTCTGATACTTGTACACATCCAAGTGCCTACACCCTACTGATACACTAACTAGTCTTGCTTTCACGGAAACTCTATCTGACCCGCTTGTAGTCCGTTTCACTGAGACTGTGAGACATTACAGACGGGAAAGTGCTAACATTGCAATTAATTTTGTCAATCGCAAGCCTAAATACTCCACTTCAATGGATGGAATAAGCATCAGTGAAAATTGAGCATTGGACGTTTTGTGATACCTTGTGGGTTCGGTTTGGAATGCGGTTAGTTCCAGATCAAGCATGAGAGATGCTTTCTGCATTTGTATGTTTTTGTAGTACTGATGCAGGCGAAATGCTCACCCTAGATCTGACCTTCCCTAAGTTTTTACAGGAAATCATGAGACACACGTATCCAATCTTTGTTGCTACACCATTTCCCCTAGATACAGCGTTTTCTACCTCTGAGACTGGTGCTCTTTGAACAATCTGCATATCCCTGCTGTCTCTAGCATGTCTTATATCAACTTGTGGTATTATCCAGTCTGGTCGTTGGTTCGTTCGCTGAACTGGGCGATATGATTGCAGACAACTCATCTCCGTTCGAGGTGACGTCATCAGCGCGTTGGTAGAGAGCGTACTAGAGCGTTGCGATGGGTTGGTGGTTGTGCCATTATCAATCTGTGGCTTTTTCTTTACAAAACCAACAGCTTTGCCTGCTTTTATATTCCTTGTGCGAGTGCGCAACTGACTAACTTCCTTTGTTGTACAATTGCTTACCAAAATGTATTGTTAAGGTAGATTCGTTGAACATGTTATATATATGATACCGCTCCTCCAATGAGTCTATTACAACCGATTCCTTGTTTAATTTCTAAGTTTTCCTATTTAGTTTGGGCTCTTATTCCATCTCTGAAATCTATTTCTCTGAGACTCTAATTCTTACAGAAATGTCAACTTTGTATTTAGTGTTGTCACGTGAAGCCGTGCAGCGGAATCATTTCTTTCCTGCAGTGATCACTCTCAACCTATACCATTTTCGAACGCATTCCATGCATAGATCATTTTTCTTCGTATCTCCCCTGGTTCACTGTTGTTTTGTATAGATTTCTGGAGAATTATTTTTGTTACAATACCTAAACATTCTGGAAGCATTCAATTGGATAAGTTGCATAATAGTTTGGTTGCCTTTCTTCATGTGATGTGACGTTTTCTGGGTGTTAAGTTCTGGGGCCGGCTCTTTTACAGGCCTCCGCTCTTCTTATCGGCTACACGCACGCGAATTTGGCGTACACAATTTGGGCGGACTTTGTGAGGACTGGGATTTAGCATTAGCTTGTGTGCTGATTAAATTACCTGTCTTGGATAGATCTGCTGAAGCCGGTGCTGTTCTGATTCAGATTTCTAAAATCGTTCAATGCCTCCGATGTGGTTATTGTGCAAAAACCTCCAAGATGAAGCCCAAGGCCATAAGTACTAAAGTAGATTGAAAGTTTCTTACACCAATCTTCAGTAAGGATCCACATCAAGGGCTCTTTCCTACCGAATCCTCCTTCCTCCATCCCCATTTACACTCGCGCAAGCAGGTTAGGTCACTCTGCTCAGGATGTTTCCACTTCCCCAGTGGATGACGACTACTCAGTTATCTCAAAGCCGCACTGCTTCAAGCATCACCCAAAATAAGGACAGTCTAAAGTGGAACGGAGTATGTGTGAGCAAACGAAATCATATTGGACACCAACCATACTCATAGCCCTGTCCCCCCGCCAAACCTCAATCACTCCCTATCACCTGACACGGTTATCAACCTGAACGGTTATCGAACGCTTTCACTTTATTCTCCCCCACCTGGTTTTCTAAAACCATTGACCTAAAAAGCCCCGAAATTGACTCATTTTTTCATGTTATTTCTTCTTCTTATCAGCAAAATTTGATTCGATCAGGAATGACTCACTACTCATCATAATATCTTGAGGGAACATAGGAAAATACTGCTGAAACAATTCGTATACATACTGCGATATCGCAAAAATCGCACCAATTGAAACGGGAAGCACACTTCGTGCAGCACATGCAGTTGGATAAAATCATAAATGAGAGATTCCCCTCAAGTTGGGTTGGAATACTCTTCAATATCAAACTAATGCGTATTTCAGGAGGAAGCTACTCATTCTGTTGGCGAACCATCACTTACTTATGGCTTACTCCTTTGCACGCCGCTAAGATATGACCTTTCCGCGTTCTCACCTAGATCAGGTTCAGTATCAATAGGAGCTTACCAGTTCTTCCATCGTTGGGTCATCTTTACCTCAAGTACTTCTTTAAGAAATTCCCCACCGCTTCCAACCGACTATCTTCCGTTTCCGGACAAATCGTGATTCTCCCCATCCTTCCATAAGACAGCGGAAAAATAAATTTTTCTTCACATTCAAAACACACAGCATTTAACCCCCATCCCAGGTAAAATTCCACCTTGCAAACTTCGTGAATTTTGTTCCACACAGTTTCATTTCACTATTCCTATTTTTTTCAAAGGTCACCTGAGTTTGAGGTTTACCATTACTTGCAACTTCACAACTATATAAGGAAAATCAGAATAGATAACAATGAGTACGTAAATGCCTGCAAAGAGCTCGTATGATTAATATGTATTTGGTGTTTAAGAGCATGGGTATAAATCTTGATAACATGAGCCGTTTTACAATATATATTCAACCATTGTTTCCGATAGAAGTCCCCAAAATGGGAGTGGTGAAATTTATAGCTGAATCTAGTGGTACTTCTGATACTTGAGCTTTGGGAAGCTAAATCTTTTCTACGAAAAATGCTGTGCGCATCAAGTGACCGGCTCGAATGCAATTTCCATTCACAGCGCGGTATTGGAAGGTTGGTGTTTCTCATGTGACTAGCGGTCCGTCACTTCAAAACACCTGGCCGCTTGGAACAAAACAGAACATTGTACAACAATGACATAAGATCAAAGTTGGACCGCTTCAGCAAGTTGCAGTTGAGAGACAAAACGATAACAAGATGACTGTTTATCTACTGTAGTCTGTCTGTGTGTGCTAACGCACAATGTTCTCGATTTCACATAACCTCCTCCCACACTTCGATTCATAATGAAAATCCCGGATAAGTTTTAAATGCTGTATAGAAACGTTTTGGTTGTCTGCGCAATCAGCTGACCACAGGGCATCCTGAAGTTTTCAGTGAAAATCCGTTCCGAGATATCTGTCTTTCATTCACTATTCAAGACTCATTATGGTTGGTCTTTTCTCTTGCGCCTTTTTGCTGTTTTCAGATACCATATTGACCTTTGGATAAACACTTTTTGCTGTTGGTTTATTTTTCACTGCCTCAATGTGACTGAACGCAGAGTAAACAGAACAAACTATAAACAATATTCCTCCAATTCGCTACTCTGAAACGGCTTCAATATACTATGACTGGAGGTTGGTTGACCCCAAGAAGTCTGTTGGAAAAACGCAAGAGTAGCGCTGAAATTGAAAACCATAGTATTATGTCAACGTTGAAAAACCTGGCGTCCCCTGGGTTTGGCTAGAAGTGCAAATGAAAGTGTCAGGTCACACTGCACTTGATTCGAACGCTCATGCTTTTTACATTCACCCTCGATCTACGAAAATATAATTCGGTATTTATGGAAGCGCTTCGATATATCTGAATTTGCCAATTGCGCCTTGGCGAATAATTATGCCTACCTTTTTGTTATGAATCAAATCAGATCTCACACTGATGGCCGCATTTACACAAATGAACTTCTTTAGAAGACCTTTTACTAAATTAGGTAAAGCACTGACATCGCACCAGTTCCCTTAGGAAGCGTAGACCCATAAGATTCTTTCGGAATAACAAACTATGCATCTTTCCGAAATAAACGTGACAGATGTGATTATCTGATGCACTGATGATGTCACGTCGATTGATGATGAAACGTTCGCAATCAAACTGCCAAGCTTGGCGATCAGACCAACAATCGAATACATGACTAATAATCATTGGTAGGGACTGGATGCCCAAAATCTTATGCTTTCAAACCCACTTAAGGAAGTCAAATCATACTTATGAAGACCACGGTGGCTTCACGCTTACTCAGAGCTACTCATTAGAAGCCTGCTGTACTAGATCAAGATCCCAATTTTTTGTCTTAAAAGAAGACAGAAAGATCACCAATTTTTTGTCTTAAAAGAAGACAAGAAAGATCAAGTATGTTTTAGAGGACCCTTGTCCTCGTAAAGACTTTATAAGCGGCCTATAGAGAAATGGAAAACTGGACTGCTCGTGAGAATCAAAGATTAGCAGCTCTTGGCGGATGCACTGGCTACCCTAAGATGTGTCATGAATATTCGCCCATTTAGCCTCCAGTATTTTCGTTCAAAACCAGTTTGTGCATTGTAGTTTTTAGTCATTTTTTTTGTAAACAGTCATTTAAATCATTTTCTTGTGAGGTGTTTTTCACTGCAATTTTGTCCGATAACAGCTTGAAGAAGAGCGCTATAAAGGTCGTCCCAAAAGCCGGCACATCTCAAGACAGACGGGTTGAAAGAATGTAAAACCGTGGCCGTGTTCTAATTTTTACTCACCTTTTAGAGGTATAATCGCGGATATACTATACACACCGTCTTCACGATTGTCTAATGCTGTGTGGTTTACAACCATCAAAATAATCCCAAGACAAACTGACAGGCTCATCATGATTATGATTCACACATGAATGTTCTTCTATCTGGATCAATCTAACATTACTTCTGTAGCCAGTGTATCGGATGGTGCACCTTCTGAGGTTGGAAAAATTTTTCGTTATTATAAATGCTTCTTAAATTTACACATTCAAAGATGTCTTTGTTTAATCGAGACAACTCCCATCTGGTGTTTTAAAACTGGAGTCGATCAAACTATTTGACGGACATGGTGTGTAATCTTGCTATATAGTTTACCATACCAGTATGGACAACTCGTATTTTTCGGGCGCATACTGCTCAGTTGGCCGCAAATTCTCGGATTGTCAAAAAGCGTCGGATTGTCGCCGACTGAGCTCTGAGCAAATGTTGATAGCAGGTTGCTCCCAAAATGGCACTGCTTTTGTTCCACCCTTGGTGTAATAGACAGTTTGACAACTTAAGAGGGATGGAATTACAGGCCTCTATCGTCCAACCTGTCAAGATAGTGAAACATGGACATCTGCAGTTGGAACCCACAAAATGGATTAAAAACAGGATTATTGGGACAGTAGTGCAGCTCTCTAAAGACGCATACTACGAACATGGTTTAGGCAGGCACGAAACAAATCATTATGGGCGTAGCTTTATTGTTATGCGTATTCTGCCGTCTGGGAAACCAAAACTTATCCAGAATGTGACAGTTTATGGTCGCAAACGTTGTGTTCACGAATACGGTCGTCACACGTTTTTCCATCTGTGATATCATTGAGAGAAGAATTTCTGAAAGTATCTATGGCTCATCCTCTAAGTGATAGTAACTAGTACTTAAGCGGAACTACAGTCCTTAGCTTTTTTGTGGCTATTGAAAATCATTCCCAGTAGCTCCTAGAATGACAGAAATTTGCGACCTTATGTATAGGCGCTTGTGTGACCGGGCAACTAACTTGGATCCCCTCAGGAGATAATGCCACTTGAACTTTAATCACACAGGTTCCGTCACATATTTTGAACTCTAGGCTGCACAAAAACTCCTCGTGAGGCATGCAATGTGGCGTATATCGCACAAGCACGAAACGTTTGCAAAGAGTTTCTCATGTTCATAGAATATTTCCGTTCACGTTGCCTGATATTTGATCATGCTTGATGAGTTGAGTCAAAACTGCTATCTGTAGGTTCATTGGATTCGGTTGGACAAACACTGAATATGACCTAACGGGTATCTATAATGTTTTTGCTGAGTGAACTCCTAGGCATATATCCCGGTTTTTTATTGGTACTGAAATCTTATGCATTCTGGGATGCAAAACAAGAGCCCTAACCCGAACTCCTCTGGAGAATACGTAAACTCACATCTGTCCACTATCATTGACTGGGTCGATTTCAATATGCAAGACATAACCAGCACTGAAATTCGTTCTTCAGCAAGAGATAGGATTCGAATTTTCGGGCAATCCGAACGCCGTTTGAAAACTATGTTTCCTTTTAAACAAGATACAGCTGGGTTGCGACAGATGAAGGTCACCTGACAGCAAAAAACGGAACAGGTCATTTCACCGATCTCCTACACTACAGGAAGACAAATGAAGTGGTTGATAGCTGCTCAAACTGGAGGTGAATAGTAACAGAAAGAAGCAAGGCGTACTTGCTGTGGTATACTATACACAGTTCCTAACGACACCTGGTTATAACGATTAAGCTACTCTCAAATCCCAAATAACAGGAAGTGCGGAAGCTCAGGGTGGAGGGCAAACCAACGAAAACAGAACCGGATGACAACTGATACAATTAACTTGGTGTCACGTGCGCTCACTACCAGTTGTAGTCACAATAACCTTCTCATTTGTTCGAATTTTTAACAATCCGGAGATCTTCATGGAGAACATAAAAGCGATTAGCAGGTCAAACTTGTCTATTCCTGTCTGATAGTGCTCCGCTAAAATATGGCGTTAATAGTGTGTCTAGTTATTATATTCATTTAAGTAACTGATTGGCCCGCAAAAAGAAGCTGGTAATGTCAAACCCGATACTTACTGTTTGACTAGTTTCATTATAAAAATCCAGATGATTCTTGGAGAATTCAGCCAGACCAGGCTTCTGAGTGACAATGGGGTTCAGTAGGTGGACGTGGGTCTAATTCACCAGGTGATTCTTCCCACCCTCCTTCCTAGAAGTGTTAGGCGCAGAACTAGGTACTTGAAAATTGGGCCGGTGACGTTTTCGCATTTGAAAAACATTAAAACCCTAGTTTCTTGCAGGCTAAATGTAGGGCGGATAACTGTTAACGCATTCACATAAACTTGAGTCCATTTGACTGCATTTCAACATAATTTTATCATTTACTCTTTTTGCATCGTAGATTTATTTTAATTCCGTCATCATCCTCGTGAACCTGCCGCACTGTTGGGTAGTTTTCAACTGAGCAGCTCGCCAAACATAATCGCCACACTCATTCTATGGTTGTCCATAATCAGACGTGGACATTATATTGAAGAGGATGGGTAACATCTGACATTCATGAATTATATCGTCCATGTACAGACACTATTATCAAAACACTTTCAATTTCAAGATAATATTGTTCGACCCACAATTTCGGGTGCACACTGACTTGGTGTTAAATACTTCTCTTATCCACTTAATACTACAACCACACGTGAATTTACAAAACCCAGATATGCCATTTTACTTTTTGGATGAATTCGGAATATTGTTTCCGTTGGTGCTGAATGCATTGGATAATCTACGGTATGAATCGCGTTCAAAAACAATTTAAATAACAGTTTTCCTAGGTTATTTACATAGGCAAAAAAGTGCAAATTAGACTGTCAGAAAACTACTGACCGGAACTCAGTGTTCGCATTAGCTTTGGAGGCACTACAGCGCTCTTCAATGAACGCAATAAACTAACTTGTACGTCGTAGACAGGCGAGTTTCGCGTACCGAAAAGTTGCCACGAATCGATGTCGTTTCAACAGTCACCTTCGCTTTTCCCAGACAAATCTGCCAGACGCCCTTTTCTGTTGTATGAATAAAAAGCCTAAAGACTGGCCAATATGAACAAGGACATATGGCCGAAGCGCACACTACAAGCTGACTTTATTCATACTCTTTAAATCCCACTACTTCTTAAACAGCCGCAGAATTAAGGCACCCGTTGGCAGCTGACAGCAGAAGTATGTAACATTATTTGTAGAAACCAGTACAGCTTATTTTTGTACGAATCCTATAGAGAGTTGTATTAAATTTCAAGGACAGCTAATATAAACAGGACAGGCCAATCTACTACATTGCTGGAGAGCTAAATGGCTCTGCCTTAAGCGATCTTACCCTGAAAAAACTTCTATGTGTAACTCTTTGTTAGTTTGAACCCTGATATGATTATCTTGGTCCCCTGTTTCAAGCATGGTTGAATCGCCCACTGCCATAGCTCAGAATACATTCCGAAAAGCACGCAGTCCCTATTTTTGGCAGTATATTGTAGGCCATTTTTTCGTGAACACCATTCCGTCTCGAAATAGATGAGGAGGTGCTTACTTCCTAATTTCCGAAAACAAATCTTGTTTGAATGAAAGCGTTAAGCAAAGGCTTTTTGCGATTGGCCCTTGACTAGCGCATCAAAAATGTGTCACACTTGACAGAACACACGTACAAGTGCAAAAAATCACCGGCAGATTTGTGTTTGTGATGGTCAGTGGGTCGCAGAGTCAACTGAATTAGGACAATGCCGGATTGGCTTGTGGGACACAAGTGCCCGCAAGCCAACTCAAGCTCAGAGACCTCAGCTTTTGGTGCTATCCATAAGATGCAAAAGTGGCCATCATGTCATTTTTATATACACACCTCTTCGGCTGCAGGAATGCTGCAACGCATTTTCTAGGTAGTGAGAGACCTGATGCCTAACGCTAACCTATCCTAATGCTGGTTTTCTTTTTTGACACATTAACCTGCAATCTTCTAGAATTGGACAGCTACTGAAAACTCCTCGTAAAAGAAAACAGATGAGTGGTGAAAGACATTTGATGTTCACTTGTAAAGAACTCGCGCACAAATGTCTGATAGTCGAGGAAATGGACGATGAATCGGTAGAGAACTAAGTTCATCAAAAACCACACTCAGGAAAGTGCACTTTAAAAGTTTCCCCCCAGTTGGCTACAAGCTAGAAGGAGTACGGGGGTCATCCACACAAGAGCCTCAAATATCTTTTGCCTGCGCGTTTCCGTCAGAAACCATTTGCCCAGGGTAATACTCGAGGGCAAACAAGTACCACGAAAAGCTGGTAAGTCCACTAATCACCGTTTTTTCCGTGCCAAAAAGAATTAAACTGAACAGCGTTAAAAGACGGTAATGGTAGGAATTTTATCAGTTGGCGTTCTGTTTAAGTCCGTTGTGTGGCTGTTTATCATGCCGCCTACCAGAGCATCCTCACTCGTGACATCAAAGCAAAACGCTCAGCAGAAGCGGTGTATAGCAAAGCTTATCCATGTGCTCTGACGAGCATGAAAAGCAAACTCGAAGGTCCTATGGGCCATCGGATAATTTGGTTCTGGTTCTCCAGACACCTTGGATTGAGTTTGTACATGGATGAGTTTCTAGAGCTTGGTAATCTTCATCAAATATGTATCACCTGGAAATTTGACTTCCGTTTTTCTCAACGTAGCTTCCATAAGCTCTGTTTTGCTGAAAGAGAATGAGTCTCAACCTACCCTGTGTGATCAGTACACAGTTTACTCGGTGCCCACTAGTTTACTTCACCAGCACCGTTAACATTTGCACGGGGGGTCAGAGCATCGTAAGGCTTGATAAGGTTAGAAATTTATTTCATCACATCTAATTGGTATCTGTGATATGATCTAAGTGGCAAAACGCAGTTATCTGGCAAGACGAAAAAGCACAAATAATCTATATTGGAATGCGCGATTTAATTATATGGCTCACATGTCTTGGTATGCTCTAAGGTCCGTAATTTAAAAGTTCAGGTTGTCTGGCGTCACCAGATCAGAGCACGTATTAAGTGAAGCACTCCAACGGTAGGAACGACCTTATGTATTTTCAAGTCTGATAGGAATAGGCTATCCGCCTTTATGTGAATGAATGACCTTTGAAAGTTTTTAACAAGTGGCTTACAAAAAAGTCATCAGCCAGCGATCTCCTCAAAACACTTGGTAGTCATTCACTTTCAGCTAACACTGGCCGTAAAAAGAAACCAGACTGTCGTTTTGGAGAATACAATGAAGGTCATCAGGCAGTTAAAATTTAATCTTTAAACAGAAGGCAGACACGTTTTTTATGTTGAATTCCGTCGATGGCATACGGACACATGGTTTCTGCTCGCTTTACCCTGGGCCTCCTATTAACACGAAGGAAAGGACAGGACTATCACACATGGTCACACGAAAAACATTATACAACTGCTAATGCAAATAAATTATGGACAAGGTCGTGGATGTGTTACCTCGTTTCACCTGTCCTCATTTCATGTACTAGGAAGTTTGGAAACAGCGCTCCCTCATATTTATTGTAGCTACGGGCATGAAGCAATATATTCTTCGCTAAAGAGAATCCTAAAGAGAGGGTGAGCAAACGATAGGATGGAGAGCTTGTGCGTCCAAAGTCAGCTTATTCAGTAAACTGGCCACACCTATCCTAGGTCACTTTTCAGCAAGATACCTACAACTTGTTTTGTTAATGGTAGTGATTAGCGTTTCTAGCCTGGTGTAATTGTTCTGGCGACAATACACCAGAGAGCGGAAGTACTGCAATGGGACGACACCCATAAGCACATTTGTTTCGATGAAGAATCACGCTGTGTGGACACTGTGATATTGTTTTAGGGATATATTGCATATCCCATTATAGATTTTTGCAGTGTAACTTTTATATATTGTGAAAACAGTTTTGCTTTTTACGGTAAAATGACCTGGAATTTGCGAAGAAGCCAGGCGTGCCTCTGTAACCAACACAAAGGTATCTCATCTCATCTCTCATCGCCTCCTTCCTCTTCGGTGGACTGAAGTGCTGTACCTCCCTAGCTTCAGCGTGAAAATGGAAACGTAACGTGTTTTTCGGTAACTTTATCTGGTCACTGTTTTTTCACCGTAAGATGGCACCAACGACGGTGGTGACACCTAACCAAATGTTGGTTTTGTGTGGTCTTGTGTCAGGTGAAATTGATGATCCTCGGTAAACACATAAATCTGTCCACCAAAAAAATCGATTTTTTAAACTCTCATCCATGTATTCCCATATACACCCACCTTGTGACTCATTGACTCTCTGCCCAAGTAGCAAATATGGACCTTGTCATTTTCCGCCCCCACAAACGTAGATGGTTAGCACAGGCAAAAAATTCCCGCCGTATTCTGGTGTCATTTATTCCTGTGATACTTCCATACGAAGCGGGTGATTTGCGAGCGTAGCCTGTGTTTTAAATGGCTCTATGTTACTGTAGACAGAATCATCAATAATTCACACCCCAAGAAAACTAGCCGGAGGGTGTTGCCCATCTTATTCATGTATTTTATGTTGGCACACACGGAATACACGGCATGGAAAACGTAAGCAGTCAGAATCTAAAGATTTCCGGTGATGAGGCGTTACCCATCAAGCCAGCACATGAAGTTTGCGGCACTATGTTTGCTGCGCTTTAATCCCAACTTTTAGTAACTGCAAACGGAAACCAGTGGAGGTTTGAATGAGATAGAAAAATAGCGCAACAGAGCCCGTGTTGTTTGTTGGTGTGTTCATGTCAACTGTGCAGACCTCATGCACAGAACCGAAAAATGTCAGCTTGAATGGCTGTCTGGTACGTAGCAGCCGACCCTTTTCCTTGGCATTCTGTTGCTAATACTTTTTACTTTGCTATATTGTTCGATCAGCCGAAACGTCCAAAGACACACACATTACTGAGCATTTGAAAGGTACATGACAAACCTTAGCGAATGAAGGAGACGTTGTTGTCCACTGCATTCAGAGTGAGAGCGATTTGGTCTTAATTAAAAAAAGTACATTTCTTTTTGAGGACTAACCTATAGGCATCCAGCTTACCAAAACCCTGGTGCTGGGCTAATGCAGAGCATACATTTAAAATGGAAGGTGAGTTTTCCAACTGGGATATGCTATCCTGATATCTTTACTTTGATGGAAGTGTTTACTCTCGTGCTGCGCATTGTTCATAGATAACAAATAACGGCGTCTTGCTCACTAATATGTCCACTCTAGCGAACGACTGGTTTCAGTGAAGGAAGTGCTCATCTCAGTATACCTGGGTACAACGTACTTAAACATCAACCTGCAGTTAGTGAGTGCTGTTTCCACAAAGCGATAGAAAAACAATTGTAATTATGATACAAAATGGTGGAAACATTCTGATTTCCGTGTAATCTAGAAAGTTGGAACCTTTTTTCGGAAATAATCCTAACGGAGTTTTGATGCGCCTATGATGGTTTGTTATGTATATTCACGGCTACTTAGGTAACCTAACTGACCATGACAGAACATGAAAAACCGGTGAAAACAGGATCAGCCAGGAAATTTCTGGTTAGTTATCGAGCATTATGTTTTTCGAGCTTTCAATAAAAGTGAAAATCGTTAACACTTGATAGTACGACGTTATTTTTGGCTTTCACGAGCATGTGTTGGGTATAGTGCATTAAGGGGGCGAGATGGCCGAAGTGATTAGAGCGCGAATTTACTGATCGGAAGGTCCGTGGTTCGAACCCGACCCCTGTCTCTCGACTATTCTTGTCTAGGCTTGAGAAAACTGGCGGTATCCCAGCCCTCGTGCCCCCTTCTGGTAGCATGGCAGTTGGGCACCGGTAGGGTGCTACAGCTGAATGATTCCAGAATGCATTAAATTTGTTCACTTCGGAGTGCAGCATTTCTTTTGACATTTCAGTGGGCCGTCGTTATTCGTATTTTGGAAGAATTATCCGCCCGTATTTTGCCGTTGTGCTCGGTCACATGTTTGAGTTAGATAAAGTTTGGCTATCGTAATGTCCAAGATGTTCAACTAAATGTAACTGGTCGGGATTCTAGAGTGAGATTTTGTGGGACACGTCATAGTAGTACTTTTCCCAAGTTGCATGTCCAGAATATTTTTAAAGGCATCACTCTCACCTGAACAGTCCTCTTCCAGTTCTGTTGAAACAACCCGAGTAGCACCAGTGAAGGAAGAAATGGTCGTGAGATTTGCCCACTTAAGAAACCATCAACAGCGTAATGCATTACTCATAAGGTTGCTGAAAATCTTTCGACAGCCCAAGACCGGTTTCGACCTTTTAGGGGCTCATCAGGTAGGTGTAGTCCCCGAGTTTCTGTCAACCTGATGTTCTTCTTGAAACTAAATTGCACGAAATAAGCAAAATACACTCATTTAAAAATAAATTTGGTTTTGTGAGAGACACCTGAAACCCAGCTGAATCCCTCGTTTGTGATGTCTCCAGGTGATACCTCGAATACCGTATCGAATATCGTACTGGAACATGAGGCTGTCTGGTACAGCACATTCATTTGGCTGGACACATCATAAAAGAGTGTTTTAGCTGAGATCCAGGTAAGTCTCTCGCAAAACCAAATTTGTTTTCAAATTAGTGTGTTTTGCTCACCAGCAGTGTGCTAATCCAGCTGCGTTGGGGCTTGAACTACGGACTTTTGAAACAATAGATCAGTGTCCTATCAACACTCTGAGTACTTTGCACACATCTATATCAGTGAGTATGAACCGTCACGCACATTTTCACTTCACGAGACCCAGTTGGTTTACGCAAAATCTCAAAGTATGTCCTCGTGTTAACATATTAATAGACCTCTAAGGGTTTCCTGATTAGGAAATCGGGCACCTAATGTGCCCGATTTTAGGAGTTCAAGACCCGGCTTTGGAACGAGAGAGACATTGGTCTAAGTTTCCTCCACTTTGGTGCAGATCAGTATACATTCACTGCGCTCGGACAAGAGAAAGTACATTCAAACTAGACAAGGCATTCGAATCAAGTGAAGACTCGTTGTCTGCTATTAAGCTAAGGTCTTGATAACGCATTTGACCAACTAGTTTTTTGCATGTACACTCCAAGGAATGTCGAGATTTGCATTAGAATCACCACATGCTATTTAAGAGCATATGAAGTAATCTCATTCCAATGAATCCACTACACCATTCACCCGTTTTTGTGGCTGAGAAGCCCTGTTTATTATTCCGGTAGCACCAGCTCTTGACACAATGGTAGGTTTTCATTATACTAAGACCACGAACTAAGCGTTGAAGTCCACCTGCATTCTGACTCAGCAGCAAATTCAGCTTGAACTTGTTAGCACTGTCTGGACTTGAAGGACTTTAAAGCCGGGAATATAGCAATTTCCATGATCAAATTAGGAAAAGCAGATCTGCTTGCCAGGCATAGGCATATGCATAACACACATATGCCCTTCAGAAAAAACTGTCAGTATGAGCAAATGAAGTAAGTAGTTTCAGGAATTCACTTAAGTGGTCTGGCTTCTAATTGCAAAAGGATTTCACGGTAGCTAACAATAACGGAAGTATTGTTGTCTTCTATTCACAGAAACCAACAGTTAGGAGTTTTTCGCCACTTCTGTCCTGGCGACACTTGATTCCATAGCTTTTGAAGTGCCAAAGGCTCATAAATTGGTGTTAACCATGCACCTTTAGGCAAATAAAAAAAGTGTTTCACTACTTCAGATTGCGTTGCAAAGTTGATTTTTCGAAACACCTTTTCATCTGTCATTTGTAAGCAGGTAAAATAAGTCGGCCAACTCAAATTCCTCTCTTCATTAAGCCGACCTACCCTAGGTAGCTGCAGGCTTATGAAGGCTTCAACAAAACTGACAGCAGTTACGTAATCTGAAGATTGAACTCTGCCTAGTGTCACCTCTATACAGACGATAAAATAACGGCAAAACACATGCAATGAATCGGCTACTTTTTATATTCTTCAAGGGCGGATCACAGTCAATCACGACTACGGACTAGCATTTCCCAGAACACTGCCAGCGAGCCTATGTTGAGTCACCCTGCGGATGCATTAGGCTGCAACCACACTAAGTCCTACCACAGTATTTCCCGTTAAAGTCGCAATTCTTGCATGTCCCAACACCCCGGAATACACCGTGAACTTGGGACTGTTTACTGCGAGTGTGGTCGAAAATTGATAGCGTTCGGAGTTCTACGTCGACTAGCTCGTCCGTCAAAAATTGCCTGAAAATCACTCTTACTCTACTCATGTAATTTCACATACCACCAGCAGTATTAATACTTGAAACAAACGCACGGAGTTTATCAGAAAAACGGAAATATCCCATATGAATGAATAAATCTAATCTAGCTCAAGATACCCAAATAGTGTTCCGCGGTTCCATCGACCTGTGCAGCCAAGCCCATTAACCAAGAGCTTAATGTTGTGTATTTCAGTAGATTTTAGCAATGTTTAGAGCAGGCTAGTTTTGCCAAAATTCATCTTCGCGAGATTCTCTTAAATCCGCGTAGCTTCGGATTGAAGGCAAGTAAACTGTTAAGTCACGAACGTCCTAGTATTTTAACCTACGATTGACATTAGAGGTTATTAAATTTGATATTACACCAATAAATCCATCAAACGCACCGTGCAAGGTGTCTGTTATATTACTCATACTCGCCGAAACCTAGAAGTTCCATCTGGGAAACGTCAGCTAGTCAGGAACATCAAGGAAGTTATTGATTACAACGAGGTGACGTACCGTCAGGAACGCTATGTCAGACGTATTGATTCATTGATTCCCTTCTGACTGCAGTAGCATCTGTAGCCCAATTAAAACGCAGCAGTTGTGCATACCAAAGTAATCTCCTGTAGTACAAGCAACCGTATTTTGGCGGCGCTTTGTTGCTCCCCAGGGAGTGGCATCCCGAAACAACATATTCCACCTCTTTTACAGAGTACTTGGGACTTCCGAATGGCACCAGCTAAGTATTTGTTTGATGATAAATATAGTTATCCCCAAGTTCAGAAAGTGGCGATAGAGAGTAGTGTTTTATTAGCTTCAGTGTATTAGATTCCGGAATACTGTAGTTTTCTTTACACCTGAAGAGGCTACCCAAACGGACCGTCCTAATCATATCTCTTCTGAGAAGTTGTCTTTTACAAGATACCCTTTCAAACCAAACTACATGTCAGGTTATAAATTCCAAGGGGTTGATCAGAGTAACCCTTTCAGAGACAGAATACTAAATGCTTTAAATTAGCAGTCTGAAATTACATCTCCAGGGTAGTTTCTCGTAAAGATGGTCTACTAAGATCATGGGAGATATTATTCGTTGCCATGTAAAGAAGCGAAAAAGGGTCAACAAAGCGGAGGAACAAATGGAATGTTGACGTTCCCTTTTTGGGCTACAACTCTGCATTTAAATGCTGTCTGATTAATTCTGTTTCTAAGAAGATCAAAGTCGTTTATAAATCCAGTTTGCATGAGCGTTGAATTCAGTGGTAACATAGAACTGTACCCAAACTAGCGACCCCGAAATTTCATAACCGGTATGAAAAACTCGTCGAATACTTCAGTAACTGGCATGAAACTGCTTAGTTTTTACGATAGCCAGGTAAAATATTTCTCCACGATATTGTTTAGAACTCAGTGGATACGGAATCCAAAAATGGAATTTTGGTGCTAAGAAAAACATCTGGGCTTTAGTAGAAATTCCACAAGGCCTAGAGAATATACATTCAGGAATGGTGATACTGACAGGCTTCAATATATACTTACACCAAGATTAGTCCAAGTGTTTTGAACAGTTCCTCAGTTCACGAGTAAACTTCGCCGCAAAGCTTGTAACGGAACAGAGTTTTTAGGATAAGCTAACCGGGAGAACGCCTTCTCTAGGCTTGTATTCAGCTAATACAACAAGGTTTGGCGGCAATTCAAAAACCACTACAGTTATTTGGATAGTCATACTGGATTTACATAGACACGGTTAGCTGTATTTATGTTTGTCGAGCTGTGTAATCTATGTAGTGTTTGCTGAGCTCCTATCAATTGTCTAGTATGCAGCTCCAAGTTAGGCTTGGTTTATTTCGAACCGGTGAAGAATTTTCAGCCACACTATGAGTAGTGTAATGCGTCTGCACAATGTATTGCGACATCTAGAACGTCGTTCCAAATGAAACATGAGGCGGCTTGGTTCGACGCGTTTCACTGAATGAGAAAATCATAAAGAAGAGATTCAGTTGGGGTCCATGTGAGCCCCTCATCAGAACCAAACTGGTTTGCAGTTGAGTGTATAAGAAAAACCGGAATTTTATTACTGTTCAGTATTGCCCCATATAGCAGCCCATGGATTTGTCCAGCCCCACAGAAACTGTTTCCACAATTATGCAGATTTTCATCTTTTTGTTACAGTAATTGGTCATATCTTTCTATTTTCGTGTTCCACTAATACATCACACTCATCGTTGTCCAAATAAAAGAAATAATACAGTGTTAGGAGAAAATGCTTTAGCTGTTTGAGGCAGCTAAAAACCATCAAAAGTGGTGTAAGCAATAAAATTGCCATTTCACGTGCAGCCGATTGGGATGAATCAGCGGTTCGACTGAACATCCGTATCAAACTCGAAAGCTTTAATACCACTAATCCCCTCACATAATGAGTCACAGACTAGTCTAATAGATGACATGGTTGATTCACGAACATAAGTGAGTGTGCATTCACAGGAAATTCACACTCTCTAAGGAAACAAAAAATAGTATGAAATGGTAGACAGCCCTGAAGTTTATGGGGCTTCCTCTGACAACTTATGCGGTGCGACTGATTGGCCATCATCATCGACACAAACAGTTTAATCTCGTTTCACATACCCACCTCTTCATTTACTCTCATTTTGTAGCATTGTGTAGTGTCAGTCCTATCGGTTTCAAATGCAGTGAAGCAGTGGCGATCTTTTCGCTGACTAATATTAAAAGCTCTCTGCGATTTAGCTCACCAGGACCTCTACGTTTTATTGGAAAACCCAGAAAAAAAACATCGAAATACGAAACATTACCCAGTATTTACACCACAGCTACTGCTGTCATGGACCCTTCCGGAGATTTTCTCATTTCCGCAAGTTGGTTTGTAATTTATCTTTTAGTAAAAGGTGGTAAAGCACGTTTTTGGTGAACCAGGATTCGAGTTTGCCTGACTTTCCAGTCACAGTATATTTGTGTGAATCTTGAATGCCTTCAAGTCTAAATTGTCACTTCGGCTCGAGTTCAAATGTACCGCTTGTTGTGGTTTTTGATGCACAAAATTCGTGATGAATACCGGCATCATGGGTGGTCAATTTCGGTGTTCTTGATTTGCATTGTCAGGCTCCGAAATATTTGTAAGTGTTTTACACACATCACAACAAGTAGCGTTTTGGACGACAAATTGTTTTTCTCCTCTAATAAAGTGCGTCGGCCCACTTGCGGCAACCGGCATATAGACTGTAATTTAATATGTGCATCACCGACTCAACCTTTCAGGTTGGATATGATTACACTCGGTGCAAATCAAACTCAAAACTGTCCCCGATTAAGACCCAATTTCGTAACAAGCAGTCTGAGCACAGATAATTACTATGCCGTGGCTTTCTTATCACTTATGTGGTCGGCCTGCTATGGTGCACAAAAGGCTTTATCATGTACATAAAAAATTCTGACCAATGGCGAATGAAAACTGATCAAACCTCATCACGTAAACTGCCGAATATTCAGCGCCATATAAAATGGATTACGTGTCTGTAACACCGTTATTAAAGCAGAATAATCACGGAAATAAGTTGATAATATTAACAGTTATTCAGCACATGAGCTTCAGACTATACCATCGGATTGTTCTGTAAACTCACCGGGGAAACGACGCCAAGTTGTACGGAAAAATCATAAGAAAGTGTTTAAAAATGCGTGACGAAAATGTTGATCCGATGATGCACATGCCTCTCCAGAGATTTTATGCCACGAAAGCGGCATGCCTAGTTGGATACAGAATATTCGTTGCAACCTCTCAAACCCTCCTCTTATCCCTCCTGCGTTATTTGTCTTATACTGTCCACTTCAGTTCAATTATTTGAGCAAAAATACCCTCCATGGGACTACCCAAATGCAAGTTTTGCTTTCCACAACGCATCCCGTTTTAGCATGTTCTCGTTCTGAATGAGGCAAGCATAATCCAATGCTTCTCAACCGCTGATTATTGGGTGCACGTAAATTGTTCTTATTTGCATAGTGTCATACTCGCTGCTTTAAAGATGCAAGTAATTTGGTGGCTTTTTCAACGAGAACAAGTAGCTATCCTTGTTTTTTACTATTCTGCCAGGAAAATATTTATAATAAGGCAAGACTCATGCAGCAATTAGTAGAGCAATCTTCCCGCGTTTGGCAGTCTGCGCCGTCTACGTACCGTTCTCCTCACTTGATAAAATTAAACAGACCCAGTTCTATTCGTCCAAACAAACCAAGATGTGACAAGATATCACCGGTTTGTGAAAGCAACTGACGTCGTGCGAGCGAGTTTGGATTATTTGGACGATGAATTGGTGCTTTTTCTCCTAAAGAAGTGTTCCCTTCTAGAGAAGATGAAGACAGTGAGTCCAAGTGAGGCAGGAAAAGCAACTGAAAGATTGCCCACAAGTACGCTACTAATCCCTGTAGAATGGGGCATATTCCAAAAGGTGCCAATAATAGCAGGCAGTGAAAAAGACATTCCGCTCCGGAGACTAAAACGGCGTAAAAATAGCTTCTCAGTGTTTGCAAAAAGAAAATTATCCTTAAAGGAATGTTACTAAATAACAGTAGGGGCTCTCAGAATAGAACCTTTTACTTCTCCGAATTTACAACTTCTGACAGCCGAGATACTGGCTTTCGGTAAGGTGGACAATTTGATACGATATACTGGATGGAACAGCATTAAATGTGACATTGTCTTGTGGTTTACTAGCATACCAGACGTTTGTTTAGACTATTGGCCGTCTTCAACTTTGATGTAACAGCGCTTATGTTCCGGTTTCGCAGTGTAGAAATCTGGAACATATCATATGGTTACTTGCCTTGCTCACTGGGAACAAATGGTCAGAATGGCCATGAATGCCAAGTGCTAATATAAAGGGTTTGGCGCGGTAGACTGGGCGGTGGTCATTTAATTAAACAGACAGTGACAGGTCACAGTATTTTTTGCGCCATATGTGACATTTGCAGCAAAGCTGAGAAGTGTTTTGTCATTGTTTCGTCGCTTCAAACTTGCTTAGACTTGTACGTTTTCAGAACGTCATTTCTTACTTGCAATTAGACAACACGTTTACAAGTATTTTAGAAAGTTGAAATCATTAGTAACGCCTAGGAAGCAGCATAAGGAATATTTTTTCCATTTATAGATGTCTATCCCTTGTGATATGGTGGCTATACTCGCGCTGGAAGTATTCAATAAAAAACAACTACGGGTGTGACATTTTCTGATTGGGAAACTCAATAGAGACAGACACTTGATTCTAGCTTAGCATTTGAGCGATTTTTCTTGTCCGTGGTCTTTCTGCTCTACAAAAAGATTGCAAAGTAACAAGCGAATGATTCTGATTAGATGGTACAATAAACTAGTCGTATTATTGCCTTCCTGAATAACGTTTTCTTCCCTCAACACACTACTCATGCTACACACTACTCACACCCAGACTTTCCCTCAAGTCCCTGTTATATTTTAGTTTCTTACATAAAATAAGTCAATAACATTCTACGTGGATTTTGTCGGGGAAATTGAGACACATCAAAGCTGGGAGTGGTGGGATTGTTTGCCCCCATAATTGTACACTCGTTTTGGATAAACCAATATTATGGCTGCGGCAATTCCTATCGCACTCTCTACAATTCTGTGTGCATTATGTTTGTTGACTTGGTCGGCGCGTGGTGACCTAGTCATGTAGGGCAATCTACAGGCTGATGCACAGCATTCCCCATGTGAATTAGTAGAAGTTCTGGACAGTAAAGCAAACAAGTAAATTCTGACAGTGCACCTGTAGGACGGGAAAATCAATAAGACCATGCAAGGTTTATACTGGTGCCGTCCAGTCCTTGTCACAAGCCTTCCCACAGGAAATTGTGTGGTGGCGGACCTCGAAAGTATGTGATGAGATTACAAACGGAAATCCTCAATGACCAGGATAAAATTATTACTATCGGTAAATGAAAAACAATAACTCTTATGATATAGAGGCACTTGTTTGGTCATCATTCGTTCAGGGAAACATATTTGTACAACAAAAATGTGCCCAAAGATTTAAATTGTTGACTTCAAATAGCTGACCATGAAATCGTTAATAAACCGACAAATTAGTTCTGTAGACTCCCTCAAGTGCTTTTGTGAAATTCCTCAAGCATCACTGGTAACATCACGGTAATTTTCACTTAACGTCGGCAAACCAACCACATCATTTAAGCGTGAACATATTTACCTGCTCAGACGTGAAAATTCAGATATATCTGGCCTGCCTTGGTCGAGCGGCGGTAGCACCCTCACCTTGTATGTCAGATGTCCTGAGGCAGGCCTCGGCACGTCCAAGGATATGCACTGGTGACGTGCTCCAATGGGAGCAAAACTCCAGTCCAGTGATTCCTCACTTGGTGTGAACTCAACATAATAATTACGCCTGTGCAGCGTCCTGTGCTGTTCAAACGAGAGCGATGTGTATATGAACTCTACAACAAGTCAAAAACTGTCCAACACGTTTCAGGGGTCTGTGGCACCAGCTGACTGAGAAGTCCTGACAGGCGGGTCAGTCGATCGCCGCAATTAAGAGAGTTAATGAGTCATCGTTCGAGCAGTCCGGGGTACCAATGGCATCGCTCGCGTGTGAACACGTCCGCCTATTCAGACATGAAGACTTAGATGCGTCAAGCGTGCGCTGGTGGGGTAGTGAAAGCACACTCCCCCGCATGTCAGATGTCCGGAGTTCATTTCCCGGTATGACCAAAGATATGCGCTGCTAATAAGCCCGTTGGTGTGTGCTCACCAGGAGGCAGGAGGACAGCCCTTTAGCAAGAGTGATATGAACGGGAAGATGGATGTTCATTATGCCCAAATGTCAGCTTTATTCTACGGACAACCCCTGAAGTGATTTTGTAACAAAAACGGGGAGGCCTGGCGGGACCTATATCTTAGTTTATCTGCTATTCAAATAGGCCAACAGATATCCATCGGTTTCTTCACTGCTATAATCCAAACCAAATATGGTGCAAGTTCTAGACTCCGGGCTAGCGACTGGTCCCTTCATTGTCACCCAAGGATCATCCATTAGTAGGTGCTTTTGACGAATGTGCTCATCATACAGTTACAGATGGGCTCTTCACACATACACGCAGCCATCCTCGTAGATGGAACCACAGCAAAACAGGACAAAAACGTTTTCAGAGAAACTAAGATTTTCGTGCCTTTTTTTCTCTTCTGAATTGTAAGCCTTTCAAAGCCTGAGGCGTGAACAAAAGTGGTCATCTCAATTTACTTCCTGCTTAACTGTACATGATCTTCACAATGCCGGTCTTCCAGTTTAACACAAGTAAAACTCAACTCATATGACAGAAGAATCTGTAGACTGGCACCCGTCTAACCACCAATTAAGCTAACTTTATTTACTATTGCAAAGTGGCTCTTCAAATTAGAAGTGAATGAACCGTCGAAATCTTCAGGTACACAGTGAAAACTGAGTCTGGTCCATTAATTGTGGAAAGCATTTACTGGCCAGCAGCTGCACCCGAAATTCGACCCTTACGAACAGCTGGTTAGTGCATGTTTTGTTTGATGACACGCTCCGTCGCATGTTATTTGTCCTCCCTTGTAACAATGGTATCACACTGATTCGTTACATCATGATTGCTTCCTTGTCTAAAATGACATCTGTAGACCATGCATCATAACAGTACATAGCTACCACAAACTGTTCTCCATCCCATTCTGTAAAAAGGAATCAATGAAAGGAGACGGCTTCTCTAAACTACGATGAGTATGCCAATAACACCAAAAAGGAATCACCGACCGCGGTGCTCAGAGTAGGGGGATCAGCTGTCCAAACTCAAAATTATTTTCAGTCACCCGACCCATTGGCCATGAGCTATAGACAAGAAACTTTGGCGGTCATTCCGCACTAAAAAAGAACTTGCTGATCGGTTCTCTGTGTTTCTTAAAACACGACAACCAAGGCCTAGGGAAGTTGTTGCAATAAACCTAAACAATTGCAAATCTCGGTTAAATATCCGCCGGTAGTCTACTAAAACCCGCTTTCGGAATAAAATCACTTGACTGGGTGGTTCCTCTGAATCCATCAGAATTCTCACTTCAGAATAAACTTCTGATCCAAGGAAGACAGGGCTATCACTTATCAGATAAAACACCTGTCAAGAATTGTGGCTGCATTGTGTTTAAATGCTCAGCGATGTCCCGAATGTTACCATTTTGTCATAACCTGCTCTTGGCATCCGATTCGCCGAAAGTGAGAATACTCTCTTACGCTCAGTTCTTTCACATGCTGATTCTGATGACCAATGTAACTTCTCACTTCTGGGACAGATTATTTACTTGCCTAATAATATGCCACCTGAAGTAGCAGAATCGGTTGGTCTCGGTCCCTGTTTTCAGAAAACCAGTGAAAAACTCCTCATTATTCCTTACAGATGGTTGACCAATAAGACTTTTACTCACCAGTCTTTAAAGGAGAGCAATTCACTTTTTACAACGGTCTCCCTTCTAAGCGTTAATATCGTAAAAACCAGTGAATTACTTTAGTCTGAGGTTCGTTTCCGGTTTGTGCTTCGAATCTTTAGCAGTCGCTAAACATGCCTGCTGCCCTGCTGTCACACAAAGACCAATCGTACGTTGATTAATCTGCTTTTGAAGATAGATCGTCCGTTCTTAGAAAGTAATAAATTGAGGAGTTTCCCTTAGTAGCAGTCAGGGTAACAATATTCTCTGCAAAAAAGTTGGTACCAACAGAAAAATCACCTTCCACCTCTCAGTATCTTTTTTAGGAAACCGGCATTACCTGATCTGTTTCAGCGATTGCTGTGAAGCAAATGACACTTTGCACCATATCCTGTCAAGCGAAACACTTTTCACCTACTCTCTCTTGCCTTCAAAAAGTTAGGCATGCCAAGTCTGTGCGTTTGAAGCAAATATAGTCGACAGCTTCTTGCACTTAACCCACAAAATAAAATCACTATATATTGAGGGCAGAAGATGTAATGGTTTGAAAATTAATTTCTTAGCATATTTTTCTCAGAAAAGGTCTCTTTTATTCACAATTCCACTGTTCATCATTCTTATGAACGTATTGGACAACTATTCTACTAACAGAGAAGCACAGAATACGATAATAAAATTATATAGGTTGCCTCAATTTCTACCTTTGTTAGCTAGTTTCAACACAACCGTAGTTTACTTTTCCTTCATCCTTCGCACAGTGGATAAATGTTACGACATTTTCAAACCCATTCATAACAGTCGGCTATCTGGCATCTTCCTAAATTTTTGACAGTTCATCTTCAAGCCGCATTCAACCAACCCGACATCAGCTCTTAAAAAGCGAGGCATAATTTACAGCACGTCTGGCGTCAGTTGCTCGCCTCTTCGTTTAACATTTTTAGTTCGCGCAAAGCGGAGAAATGAAGTTCCAGTTACTGTGTAAGTGGTGGTCGACGTTTTGATTTAGATCTATACAGTACTTACGGCAGCAACGAACCTTAATAGATTCCAAAGGAAGCACACGTATGCAAATACAAAGCATTTAGCTAATTATCCTGTTCGAATTTCTGATGTGCAACCCTCTGTGTAATACTACTCGGCGATCTTTCTGTTTCATGATGAAGTAATCATTTTGAACCGGCTAGTACTAGTGCAACATGAGTGCAGCAACTTCGAACCTCGGGAGGCTTAATTATTCATGCAACATGGTGCATAAAATGGATGGACACAATACTCTTCCAAGAAGAAAGAATGAGCTACTTTTAAATAAACACTCAAATCAAAATCAACATGGTTTAACAAGACAAACTGACCAGTTCAGTCTTAATAATGATATTTATGTTTCAGAAGGGCTTGGTAACTCGTCGACGGATTTACACCCGAAAAACTTTTCGCCTTTGACAAAAAAGCTGCGTCAGGTCAAGTGAGCTGGTTGCCTGGTTATACAAGTTTTTAAGGCCAACAGTGGGATCATCAGATATATATCCTTTGATTAACTCAAGTGATCGGTTCCGGATGTGAGTTAGAGCGTCTTGTCGCTTGGTGCGTGAGTTCACGTCTTACGACCGACGGGGTGGAGAGAATAATCATTTCGATTGGGTTTGAGTCACTGGTCTTCTTGTTCAGAGCACCTTAACCACTTGTTTCTCTTTGGTGTTTCTGGTAAATTCTGCTGGTCTGCTTGGGCTTGTTAGTGCTACGGCAACCTGGTTGAGGGTGAGATTATGTAGGTTTTCGGTTCGGTTGGGCCATGACAACTCTTCGCCGATAACGGCCCATCTGGAGATTATGTAGGTTTTCGGTTCGGTTGGGTCATGACAACTCTTCGCCGATAACGGCCCACATGTCAGCTCGGATGAATTGGTGCTAGTTCGCTATTTATACGTCTTTTATGCTATGCACCCTGTGATGCTTGGCGACCTTCACCACTTGGCTACCAGTCACTCAAATCTCCAACGTTTTACAAATCTATTCTCTCTTCTTTAGTGCATGTTTTGCCGTTTCTGTAAATTTCAGTGGAGCCCAGTGGTATTCTGCGTTTCCGTTTATTCTTTTCTTGTACCCATCCCTTCTGGTGCAAAGTTCTGTAGTAGTCATTCTGTGGGGCGGTTGCATTTGATTTTGCAAACAGTCGGTGATTTTACTCACAAGGATGCTGAATACTCTTCAACTGCCCACGACCGGTTTTACCCTTCCTTCGGCAGACCAGGTAGACGCAGTCCCTGAGTTTTCAGCAACCTTGTGAGTAGTTTCCTTTATGAGAATACACTGCCGCATCCCAAATATCGTATCAAGCGAAATATGAGGCCAATTTGTGCAGCATATTTAGCTGAAGAACATTATCAAAAAAAGGGGTTCAGCTGAGTCTTTCGTGAAAAACAAGTCGGTATGTAAACTAGGATATTTGCCAAAAATGCCTCTGATTTTGTTTTTTGGGAGAAACTCCCTCAACTGTATCAGGAAGAGTATAGTGTTCCCCATGTGGAATTCTACGCTTATGTTAACCATATTTATTACCATTCGGATTAATTCGGACGTCCCTGGTTATAATGGAATAGCAGAAATCCCATGACTTTACCAGTTTGGTCATGTCACATCTTCCAAAGTCCTGCTTAAATGACGCCTAGTCAAGCTAGCTGCGCAATTTTTGTCTCGAAGTCTGTTCATTATCTCAGTTTTGGCCGCTGTCTGAGCAGCATCTTTTGCTCATGGGGGTACTTGGCCAAGCACTGAAGGGTAAATACCGGCAAATACCGCCCTAGAAAGAGCCAACAAGTAGCTCGGAATTGATTTGGTGTCATTTAACTTGTGGTGCACTAAGTTGCTTCAGTGTCCCATCAGCCTCACATGTCATACAGTCTATGGAGCTTAGTAAACCCGAAGATGAATGTACCTTCATACTACATTTGATTGGAGGTTCAGGTCACCCAAATGATTGCAAAATTCTCCGAATTACTCTCCCTTAATCACATAAAAGTGTCGTCTGCATAATACCACAAAAATCTTGGTTGCTAAAGATTTTTGTTGGAGACCTTTCATAGATGTTCCACTGCTAAAGTTTCATCTCAAGAGAAGAAGCGGAGCCGGAGACTAAATGAGATTCGGGCACATTATTACGCCTTTAACTATTTGACCTACAGTAAGTTACGTCCATTTTGAACGTCGTGTCCACCAATAGCAGCCAATTCTAGCACATTCGGATATAATGATCTTGTGTCAGAAGAATGTCATCTCATTCCGCGGAGAAGACCGGGTACCCGTTCGTAAAAGTGTATGAATTCCTAACATATGCAGTCAATTTTCCGGTCTGGGGTTTTAGAATTCGTCAAGAATCCGGACAGCTCATGAGGTGAGAAGCTACTCGTTAGATTATTTGCGTCTTGGCTTCCTGGCAGGCTGAAAAACCATGACTGGACTGCACGTTTAGGGTAAAATATTCATTGGCCTTCTGTGAGCTGTTTCCCAAAGATCTCAAATTTACTCGCATTCATTTTAGACATGATCAACAGTTCGGTATGCTGGTATGGTCCTTCAGTTAGTTGTTAATCTGCCTTCTGTATACAACCACTTTCATCCATAACCACAGTGGATTTACCTTTACTTGATTTTGTAATCACTGTATCATCCGCCCGTTTTAGAGTACATCTTGAGCTTCCCTATGCAGTATTTGGAGCTGCTGACTGCTGAAACTTAAGGACTGTGATCAACTACATCCACAGCCCTATCGCTGTCATTCGAGGAAGTTTCTGAAACAGACTGAACAATAGGGAATATCATTCTGCCCTTATTGAAATTCGCTCACAAATATTTAACCCGTTCTTCGAACAGTTACAGCTCCTAATCACTCAGTGGAACACTTAATCTCAGAAATTAAGTTTCCTCCTATCCCTCTGGTTTTGACCGACTGTTAGTTGAAGTTGAGCCGATGTGTGCGTTGACGGACGTTAGATAAACGCTGAGTATTTTTTGCGAATCCTCTGTCTGAGGATTGACCTGGTCCCTAAGAATGCTATTCGGGCAGGATCAGGAGGCCTGCAACAGTCTCGGCAGCAGAGTTTTGAGAATCCGGTTGCACTTCAAGCATGTTTTGTCCACTAAACGACGGTTCTCTCTGTTTACCATCAGCCACGTCAGCAATTTTTTATCATGTGGTCCGTAATGTTTCCAGTCGGTTAAAAGGTTCGAATCAATTAAAACGTCACCGTTCCAGAAGAGTTTGTTAAACAGTCGGTGAAATTATTCGTAGCTGAGCAAAGTTTTGCTTGTGACACGGAGATTTCCTCGGAAAATCTGAGTAGGATACAAGATTTTTTGCTACAGTTCTTGATAAATAAGTATGTTAACTGCTTTTATCCTATCAGTAACCAGGCTAAACACAACTTATAATCACAGCGAGATATCCCAACACATGAATAGACCAAACTGTTAAAGTACAATTTACAAGCCTAATTACCGCGATAAACGTAAGGTAAAAATGAGGTTAAGTTTTCCTGTGCACCATTTTGAAAAGCCATCATCCGTGTACACAAAAATTATAGTGCGTAGTCTCTGTCAAAATGGTGCACAACTAATTCTGTATTAAATTTAGGCATAGTGGCTGTTTATCAGTAGGTCTCCAGCCGATGTTGCACCCTTGAGTTTTGCAGCTCAAGGTAACAGGGAGCTTTCCGTGGCTCTCCCAATTTTTCTCCTACGAATGTCGTTTATTTCCCAAGGTAAGGTTTGGGCTATTCTAAGACCTATGACGAAGCCATCTGCTGTAAATTTGTGAGATTTGAGGGAAAAGTACGTTCATCGACCTGAGAGCATTTTTTGGCGAAAAGGGTGGATCACTCATACTTTTCGCAGATTTCAACGCAATGTAATGTACTTGATCTGCCTGTTTCTGCACAGTCTGAAAATAGATCAAACAACGCTCCTCCCCATATACCCAAATGATGCCCAGTGGCACCGCATACCGTTGAGTGTATGCAGGATATTGCACCGCATTTCACATCTTTCCATTTGCTTTACTTACTAAAGCTTGTGCTCCGAGCTGCTGATGTCTAATGAACCTCCACGATTCCCGAGAGTCGCTACCGCACTCTGCAACAAGCTATATGCACATGGAGACTTTCAGAGACCACATAAGTGCATGTGATGTAACTGACCTCTTTTCAGAACATCATTATATTAGACCACGAAGGCAAACAAACCAGTCATCTCATTGATCAACCACAACTTTCAAGCCCAGCAGGACGAACAAACGACAGGACTATTGATGCGAGGTCGACCTGTGTATAAAAATTCTGCAAGAAAGTGCTGATAAAATTGGCCTGACATCTATTTACTGTTTTGTAGACCTTGACATCCTGTTACACTGGACCTAGTTAGTGCTTTCAAGGTATACGATAAGGGCTACCAGGAGCGAAGTACAATTCCTAAAGCTTACTCGAAATAAAAGTTGGAACATGCCTTTAAAACCGGGCTTGGTACAGTAATGAGATCTCTATATATATATATATATACAGTGACCCCACGTTAACACTCTTAACGCTTGTTCTGATGTTAAGACGCGAACATTAGGCTTATGCTGAGATATAGTTCTTCTGTTGTATACATACCAATATATTATGCATACGAATGCATACGGATGCATGCTATCCAAGAGGATTATTGACGGAACTAACCGGAGAATGTGGCTACATAGAGGGTGAGGCTCTAAGAGGCCCTATATTTCCCTGACTTTAAGGTGAAGTCATACCGTTAATGTCTTGCCCACCGAGAACAAAGGTTGAAACCACTAACGCAAGAAGTCCTCCATGGATATTGGCGCCATAGATTTGCCAAGTAATTCTAAAATGTACAGAATCATTTACCGGAACCTTCCACTATCCCAGATATCAGGTTTTTATGGAGGTGTTCACCGCACCAAACGAATGGGAAATGCAACACTGGCGCCAGTCTGAATACCAATACAGAAGTCATCATTTTTCTTCCACAGTCGTCTTTGAGATATACGCTAGTTATTATTTTTTGGTTTTTTTGGGGTTTGTAAAACTAGCGTAGGACTTCCATCCTCACAGAAGTGTGTAATGGAATTTCAACAGGAAAAGGCGGAAAGTTTGGTTCTTACCATAAATGGGTTCGGCCGTTTGGTAAATGGAGGCTTGAAAATCCGAACAACCGGAATAAAAACTGAACTTGTTTATTTGCTACTACTCTTAGTTATCACTTCGGTGAGCCTATGAGGTTAAGTAAATCTCATTGCTCAAACCGTGATTCATCTGTAGACAGAAACACTATTAAAACCAAGTCAAGTAAGCTGATGCGTTGTGATAGTTTTTTTCTAGTTGCGTATGCCCATCGCCATTATGGTCATTCTAATCAGGAAGCACACCTTAAGTGCATAAATCTGATTGTGATCATCACTGCGATTACAATACTGGGAATGAATGTATTCTATTGACCCACGACGCGCCTAAAACTGTTTTTTTATATTTCAGCGGTCAAATGCGCCCCTTGTGAACAGGCCATCACACTGGAGAACATCGCGAGCAGCTACTGCATGGCTGATGTTGGTATGTCCAATTTCCGCGTTTTTTTCGCGCACAATTTTATTTTGGTGTCGCTTTATTTAGCAACCATTAACTCTTTCATATTGAGCAGCAAAAACTTTTGTAACCTTTTTCTTCCTAGGAGATCTCTCTCTCTTGAGAGACCAGACCACCGGCTCTCCAATGCCACTCAATTTGTGGATCCTCTTTTAGAACCGGTCACGTTTTGTGGTTCCATTCATGTGTCTGCATTGGAATATACGTGCAAGCAAATAAACTAGCCGTCCCGATTTTTCGTCATAGGATTTATCGACCGGGAGCAGTAGGATTTCTGAGTTCAGTTTCACGCTACTAAGGCTGCTACTGAAGGAAATGTTGATAGTGGAGGTGATGTTATTGATGGTCATGGATATGATCATGATCATATTGTTTATAACATATTTCACACATTCAGATTTACCAAAATTAAAAACTAACCGGCAACGTGATTTTGGCAATAACTAGATTACTTGGACTAACCGCCTCTTCTTGACCTAAATTCGAAACGTATCTTCGGAAGAACTTCCTTCAGACACGGTCATTTTGTCAAAAAAGTCCAATTTGGGTTAGTCTCCTAAAGACTCCTTAAGCCCTCTCAACAGAGGCAACTTTTGTTCGGTTGCCTACATATGGTTTATGTTAAAGAAAACAAGTTTGTGGGTATACACAAACAGAAAGTTTGCTTTTTAGTTTCTTAATTAGAGTTTACTGAAGCTGTTGGAATAAGGATGTTTTTAGAGCCAGTTGTATCATAAACGGCTCGGTCATCAGAATCACCAGATAAGCGTATTTCTTGTGGAGCTTCAATAATGACCGCGGTTGATTCTCCTCACCACATTGTTATGTGCAGTATTTAGGTTTGATTTGGAATGCGTTTCCTTTTGAGTACTCCTTGTGAATATTACCATTTTGACCTTGCCGTATGGCTCACCCTTGGAACTGTAAGTATGACTATATTTTGTCAATTCCTTCAGGTTGTTTACCCCAAAAACTAGCTGTTAGCAGATGGCACTTAAAAGGCATAATGTAGTGAGTTGCAGCAACATGATGTATGAGCATTAGATAACCAAATACTATAGAAAATTGTCTATAAGTAAACTAAGTTTCGACGCGCTTAAATAGCCTACTATCGCCCGAAAAATGTAGGTAGTTTAGTTTTTGCTCAAGCAATATCCGGAAAAGTCTAGTACAGTATGAAAAGTCTGTTGAAATTTACGAAATCTCTCCTCGCTGTTAAACGTTTGAACGAAGTCCAAAGGCAGCGTGAATCTTCAGCCTGAGTGACTGGCACTCCCGGAGCAGTCAGTACTTGACCATATGTTATGAGTTCCGTGATCTAAGGATGACTGAAGTTGTGCTCTTATTGCCAGTTTATCAAACTTTTGATCGGCCACTCTTAGCCGAACGGTTTAGCTGCCACGATGCTGCGAGTTCGAACCACTGTGGTGGTTCATTGGATGTGCACCACCTATAATTCTTAACAAAAACGAAACAGCTGTAGATTTCTGATCGGCGTTTCAACTAAGGCCGGCTTTACTTACGAGACGGAAGATCGATTAGAAGTCCAAAACTCCAAATTTCCTCATCTTACCACCAAAAACGTCAAGTCAATATGTATCTACAGTCTCTTTCTCAAATTCACAGTCGAGGAAACTATTCTGATCTTGGGAATATTTTCGCTTGTTACACTGTTATTTTGAGTGCCACGATTATATCTTGGCAGATGTCAAGCTGGAACATGAAAACGTCCGGAGAACTTCGATATGCATGGTGTAAATGATGCTAGAACTAATCAACCATGTTATTCCACTAAAAGGTGTTCTTTTAATGGGTTCTTTTGGTGGATTTAGATAACCCTTACACCACGTGTGTCAGGTAAAATGGTTTCTCAGTGGCCGATTTTACCGTAAAAATTCGGAAGGCTCAAAATGGTGAACATTACCATACTCCTCAGATGGCTTAACTTTGAGACTCATGCTGCCTAAATCACCACTAATGAAACAGAAACACTTGTTGAGCCAATGTTACTTCTCTCTCTTAATCTAACTAGTGGTGTTGTTTCCAGCGACAGGCCACTCGTGCAAACTGAAAGGAATTTTTATGTACATTCCGAATTCGGAATAGACAGTCGGCCAAAGAATATCCGTATGATATTTGAAATCCCTAGCTATCAAGATCATCGCGCTGGAATTAACAGTATATTTTCGGCACCCCTGAAAGCTCATCTCGTCTCTTCAATGCGCTCTTATATGCCTTTTCACGTTTCTTGGCTTCAGTACTAAAGGCCTCTTTCAAGGATGTTGAACTACAATCCAACAGAGCATCACTAAAACTCACCCCGAACTCCAGAACACGCGCTCTTAAATTGCACCGAAAGGACGGAACAATTGCTACTAGCTTTGACTTCCAGCGCCTAAAGAAACGAAATCGCATGCGGCGGTTACGGTCTGCAAAATCGCGAATCTATCGGCACGCAGCTACAAATGAAGCGAATTCCGAGACATTTGCCTCACTACCATCCATGTTCTCGCACATACCACACGGAAAGCACTGGATAGTAAGGAGCCATCGTTCAGTAGGACGGTCACCTTCCAATGCAATGTATATTCAAACACTGTCCCGTAAACGAGATACCAGTCGCAAACGCCGTACCAGGAATTCGCAGTTGAACGACATGGACGGAATAACCGAATTGCTATTGGGTTGTTCGACCTGCTCCAGTCTAGGCCATTCTATGAACGCGGAGACTAATGCGGAACTGGACAAAAAACGTTGGCTTATCATGGGACGCCGTGTACTAGATGACAAGTCTCAAAACTTCACAAACCAAGTACAGGTAATCATTAAGTGAGGACTTTTGGTAAAAAGCATCATACCGTGCCAAAACTTACATCAACTGAGTGTTCATTAGGAGGGAGGTATGGTTTGCCATCCTTTCTACGTGCTTTTTTGTGCGCCAAACCCAACATATGGCAAATTATTACACTGGTCGGTTGAAAATACGCTTTACCAACTGAATATCGTACAGCGCTCTTTTGAATGCGGTCGTCAGTAAACAAAATCCGGGGGGGAATTCTCGCCAATCAGACATGTCTACGAAAAATTTTGAACCAACAAACAGCTGACAATTGAAAGGAGTACATCACTTCTGGATGCGTTTCCTGTGCCGTGTACAGTAGTAACTGCAGAGATTTTCGGCAGGGATGAAAAATGTGGTTGGCCCTTCTAGGAGGAGCTAGATTATATTTAACGGTATGAATGTTTGTGTTAGCATGTTTCGTATATTGGTCCAATGCAAAGGATACAAAAAACTGGGAATTCTTTGAGAACTATCTTCGTCTCCTGAGTTCTTTTTGCTTTCACAGAATAATAAGCGAGAATTTTGTATCTGTGTGACCTTATCTAGTAACTCACCATAATGCTGACTTCCTTAGTTTTACTTAACCAAACGACTAGTCTTCTAGTATCTTTTAGTTGTACTCTTTCATTTCTGTCCTACAGGTCACCCTTTTGATTTACTACCTGCGTTTTTGTCACCTGGGGTCGTCGCTGGCACATTGTCCATTTACTGAAATTAAGTTAGAAGGGACATTTTATTTTAGTCAATGTTGACATGGTAGAAGACTTTAACATCGAACGGCCAGAGTACTAAATTTTTAATAAACTAATAGTAAGTCACAAATTGAAGCTTCCAGATGCACGTCTAGCGTAGTATTAAGTTTTGAGGCCCAGCACATCAAATTTAATTTGAAAATGTGCGAAGTGTCATCGTCCACGTTCATTTATTAAGAATGGCCAAACTCACCGCAGAAGTCACTCCGGAAGTTGAGGCGGTCGATTGAGATTGTAACTGTTCGAAACATCTCTTTGCTAGGTACATTTGTAGACTTACAGTAGTGTCCAAAAAAGCATTGTTAGAATAAAAAACTTACAGCGGAACTTAAGGCGAACTAGCATGCGTCCTCAAAAGTTATCTGATCAGTGTGACACATGTGAAATGACATATCACTTAGGTCGATTGTATGCACTATGCCCTGACCATTATTTTCCAACACAGTGCATCCTGATGACCTTAAAAAACTACCTCGAGTCAGTCCTGAGAAATACGGATGCTGGAACGAAACAATAGATTTTGAATAATTTTGCCCGCCTTTAGTCGGTTGTCTAAGGAACAGCAATCCAACATCACATCAGATAATCGGTACATCATTCCAGCTATTGGAACGTGGAAGATTGTTTCTGGAAATGCAAACGGTAATTGTGAAGCTACTTCCAAAAGCACTGATTCAAAACTTCCGGTTCCCAATATGAAGTCATTGATATGACCAGAGGGATTCATAACTCCTCTCATAAGGTAACCCGGAAAGGCTAAACTAACTCCCAGAAGTGTTGGGAAGAATCAATTAGCACTAGTTATTCTTTCGGTACACAAAGCTTTCATGAACTGACAGGCTTTAAAGTGCTTAAAAGAAGTTTGGATTTTATTCACCCGTACGGTTCAAATGAAATTTGCCACAAGAGGCACAACTTCGGCCATTTCCGGTTTGACATTTTTCGGTTTTTATTCCTAAATCTCTGTGTAATCTAAATTGCGGAAATAACCCATTCCACCTGGAAATCGCTATTTCTTTCATGAGTTTCGGCTCTCTCATGTATGTCAGAAACAAGGAAGTCCTGGCTGTGCTCACTATGGAATTGAAAAGTAAGCTAAGTAGTAGCGATTGAAGTTGTTGATATCTGGTCTTAAAGGTGCCTTCCAGAAGTCTGCATTCGCAGTTGAAAGGAACCGTGTACAGCTTGTACAGGTGATCGAGAGTTTGCACAACTTGCCGCTTTCAAGGAGTGAAATAAAGCAGTCTGACTGTTATGTGATTCAGGGCCGTTGAAGATTTAGACTAAATAATGCGCAAGGAAGCCTATGCGCTAAAACCAGGGGTAAACACCGTTTTCTTATCATCAGTCCAGTTTTCACTCTTCCTCCCTGTAGTGTATTTCTAATCATTGCGGTTGATCTTCAATGTCTCCACCATAGGAATTCATATATGAGAATTCAGGATTAGTAGAATGCCTTTGGAAATACCGCGCAGTTAAGGCAGCGATGTTGCGAATTAGGAGAATGCGCAACTATTTGCAAAAGAGGTCAAAAACCCGAAATCAGATATGAACACTTAATGAGATATTTCTTCGCATAGATATGATTGAACAAGCGGATGACACAAATCAGGGTTTGCTGCTGCTTGTGGCTATAATTTCGAGGTGAACCAAAAGGACTCAGGTGTACGGATAAACGTTCAGAGGACTAAGTACAGACACCCACCAGCCTTAATATAAACACCGGTAGTCTATAGGTATACTCCGTACTTTATATTCTCCTGGTATATATAATTAGACTTTATTAAAACCAACCGTGGGAAATGACAAGAATTTTACGGGCCTAGACTGTTCTTATACTGTTCTTATACGTATAAGCCTCGGTTTCACATATACAAAACCAACGATTATCTAAAATGCTCACCATGATAGCATCAACAGCTTTAATAAGACTTGATAATGGACGTTTCAAACAAAGTGACAACCGGTCCTCTTGTTAAACTGGTGCCAGAGGAAATGAGTACCCTTCATATGAGTCATTATTCCGGAGTAAGTGGATGAGTTTGTATCCATAGAAATCGCTCCTCCGTGAAGAAATTGTACATTTTCAGGGACCAGATTTAGCCTGACATGGTTTGACGTAATGTAAGAATGTGTAATGTGCTCTCAACAGGAGACCTTTTATGTTCATTGGCTTGTTCGCTGAGCTGGGCCATTTGATTGCAAACGTTTTATCACCAATTGAGGTGACATCAGTGCGTTATCGGGGAGCGTAGTGGTGCGTAGAGGTGGGTTAGTGGTTGTGCATAACCATCTCGCTACCTAATCTTCCAACATTTTCCTCTAAAGAAGACCTTTCATGTTTCTGTCTTGGGGTTTGGAGCTCTTGTTTGAATCAACCAACCTTATTTACAGGGGTTTAAGGATAATCCACGCATTGACGTACACTTTCTAAACTGTTTATTCAGAAATGTTATGTCTGTATCCCACCCGTGGGCCACTTTATTTGGCCCAGTAATGATACCCCGGTCGTAACATATGACCTCACAGAAGAGACCATTCTTTGCATCTATTGAGGTGCTTCCTTAAAAGCGGTACAACTGTGGTTGGACTCCGCAGATTTTCTCATCAGTAAAGGCTGCAACATTTTGTTCTTGCATGACTGCAGGGAAGAAGGATCTCCCTGGAGAATCGCAACTTAAGAATTCATCTAAATTGGAGATGTGTCAAAGTGAATCCTGACTGTTCTGGCTAGTTTGGAAGTTTTTTTACAGATGCAGACACGTACCAGACCACCCATTGAGACCATCGGACGCAGATACACTTTGCACTCATAGCTCACTTCTGTTATAATTTTTTATTCTTTATGGGAGTGTGACAAACAGGGTATGAATAAAATGTCATTCTGTTTGTCACGAGAGCTTGTCAACAAAGTCGGATTAGTCGGGCATACTATTAATAATCCACGTTTGAATAGGATGCAAACTAATACGAACAGAACCGAAACTAAATGAGTCTGTACTGTTTGTCTATTAAAGCCTGTCTGACACCTGGCAGAAGGCAATTACTAATTCAATTTAGTTGCACCGTGCACCTTTGTCCAACACGAACTTTGTCCAGCGTGCCATCGAGCGTATGGCTGGAGAAAAAACATTTCCTCAGGCTTATTCTCTATTTCTAAACACACTCCCTAGCATTTTATCACCCTATAATTAAGTGGGCACGCCGGAGCGTCACGCATGTAATGAATATCGTTGTCTTGTTCTCGATTGTTAATAAGGCATACTGAATTCGCAACTATGCCTCGACGAACTGTTGTACAAGTTTGATGTCAAAAAGTCATGGTAGCTGTCTTCTTGAAAGAAAACTGCACATTAGACATGTGCGCTATCAGCACCATTGCAAAACGGCACACTATCTTTTACCAGAGGCTACGTCATGCTGCGATGTCTGTCCTGTTGATGTGCTCAATAGCCATCATACCAAAGCATGTTCAAGCACAAAAGTTTTCTCTGTTTTCGCTTTATAAAACCTGGATCTGGTTTGCTGCCCGAAGGAATACAGAAAAGGGATTCTGAGATTTTGCAAGTGAGACAAAACCTCGTCTCGCAGTTACAGTGAACTGGAAACAAACCATGAGCTTCCCCAAGGAGCGAGTCACTGCGCGTAAGGGTTACTCTAAGGGAATTAATTTACTTGTCCTTAGGACCTCTCAAAAGAGTCCACTTGTGACAACAAAATTTCTACGTCATAAAGCTCTAGAAAACTCGCGCTTGTGCGTATGTCATTCCGTGAGGGCTCTTAGGTGCTCAGTCGAGAATATGGTTAGGTAATGTGCTGAAATTCAGCCAACCTTACTTCGCACATCTTGATGATCGATGACTAAACAATAATAGTGGTCGGCTAAATATACACCTGTCGCGCTTGTGCGTATGTCATTCCGTGAGGGATCATAGGTGCTCAGTCAAGAATATGGTTAGGTGAGGTGCTGAAATTCAGCCAACCTTACTTCGGACATCTTGGTGATCGATGACTAAACAATAATTGTGGTCGGCTAAATATACACCTGCTTTCAGTGCACAACAATTTCCATACCTTCCTAAGTTATTGACTACCGGCCATAAATACTTGGAAGCTTGGTCTCACAACCTGTTTGTTTGTTATCTACTTCAAATGGTTATTTTCCCTTCGATATTTTTTTCATGAGTTGGTGAAAATACCTGTGAAAGTTTCTTGAACCTATCTATTTGGTCGTTATGTATGCCCACCGATTCAGTGCGACCTACACATACAACACTCCTGAACCACACTGAGGGCTACCAAGGAGCACCACTGAGTGGTGTGTTTGGCATCTAGCAGAAAAATTTTTCAAAACGTCTTCAGTGTTACTTGATTTTGCCCAGTAGAGAACTTTCTGTATATGGGTGTTCCCAATAGATTTTGTCATCCAGTTTTGGTTTTTTCCGCCAAAAACCAAAACCTAGTGCCTGTGCAAAGATCGTCAGGCCTCGCATACTGGGCGATCAGGAATGACCACTGTAAGACCAAGTGACAGGTAAACACTGCTAAACTCAACCTAGGACTGAACCAATAAAGGATTATATTAGCTGACAATTCAGGCTACTTAGAGTTTGTTAGTAGCTACACATACAACACTCCTGAACCACACTGAAGGCTACCAAGGAGCACCATTGAGTGGTTTGTTTGCCATCTAGCAGAAAATTCTTTCAAACCATCTTCAGTGTTACCTGATTTTGCTCAGTAGAGGACTTTCTGTGTATGGGTGTTCCCAATAGATTTTGTCATCCAGTTTTGGGTTTTTTCCGCCAAAAACCAAAACTTAGTTCCTGTGCAAAGATTGTCAGGCCTCGCATACTGAGCAATCAGGAAAGACCAAGTGGCAGGTAAACACTGCAAAACTCAACCTAGAGCTGAACCAATAAAGGATTATATTAGTTGATAATTCAGGCTACTTAGATTTTGTTAGTAGTAGCATTTTTATGGCAATGTTCACTCTGGGTGACTGACTTTACGGTTTCTGTTTCTTTGGTAGAACAGATACAGAGATGAATAAAGATAGGAATGGCTGCTTAGTAGGTACAATATGTTAAGTCTGTAATCGGGAGATTGCGAACTAGTCATAGGTAGATAGATTGATAGATTGTGTCCAACGGCTGAATAATGTGTCCTCGGTTTGGAAAATATTTAGGACAAACTTGATGAGGAATACTGGACAGTTCTGAACCGACGGGTAGCTCAGGACTATACTAATCAATTCAACAACGTGACAGGCTTAATTACAGAAGCAATGATGTGGCGCCTTCCACACATATACCTAGTAACCCCTACAAGCCGAAGACGTGTTTCGCAGTATTGTCAGTTGCTGTAACAAAAAGACAAGATAACTACTAAAATGGATCCTTCGGGTTCTCAGCATATCTCGGATTGACGTCGTTTGCTCCACTTCAGAATTTATTCGATAACTTTCCTAACTCAAAGAACGTCTTCTGGCTTTTTTGCGCCAAAAACGAGGTGCTTATTGGGGTGAGTTATTGGGGTGAGTCAGTAATTATTATTTTAGTGCGGCACGAAAGCTTGTTTGTAAAGACAGCAGCCCATTCGGTTGAGTACGTCCTTTTGTCTGGCCAACCGGTAGGTTTCTAACATGAACCGTTTATACGAACACTAGTTGTTGTGCTTTTACATCTGAGTCGGTCTCTTTCTTTGTTAGTGGAATCCAGATAATAACCTGTTTTTACCATCCATCATCATCTAGGTAACATTTATGGTCAATTGGGATCGAGATTCTGCGGAATTTCGACGATCTCTTGCTGCTATTCGCACGCAACCTGTATCGCACTTGTGTCCAAAGCAACATCGACGCTGACGACACACAGCATTCAAAATGAAAATCACCGTTCTGAAGGTGCTCAGCCTTATTCCAGGAGCGAGGGAAACGCTGGAAATGGTAGAAGACCAGATGAAGTGCTTAATGACCGACTGAGGTATACTCAATGGTTAAGTAGTCCTCAGGCAGCGCAATGGTACAACCCAAACATGAGGGCGGCAACAGATCTCCAAAGCACAGAAGAACGCCGACAACAAAGACGCCGCGAACGACGGCTATGGAGGCGCAAACAAAAAGAGGCACAGTTGAATCACCAAGCTGGGCAAACGGGTGCGCACCATAGTGAGCTTAAGTCCAATCTAAGGCAACAACCTATCAACCCTTATGGAAATGAGGACCGCAGTCCTTCACACTGGCCTTAGACCCAAACAGCCCAATTTATCTGAGAGATACTACGGATTATACAGGGTGAATTTTTAAATATCCTTGTTAATTTACATCTTTTTATGTGTTCATACTTCTCAAAACTTGGCATTTGAACAAAAGTAGCTTGCTCTCATCATCTGTCGAAACACGCCAAGGGCTGAGTACTTTTATCTCTATAGCTGCGACGTACCACGTTCCTCCCATTGTAATAAATCGAGTGAACACCTTAATGTTTTCATTAGCACAACGTATCTAGCTAATTCAAGTCCGTCTACCTCAACTCCTTTGTGAGCATGACATCCCATTACATACAAGTTATCTATTAAATTTGGAGTCTCCCGATCGTCCCAAGTGTACTGGTCAGTTTTTATTTTGGTCTATATTATTGTTATTATGATCGCCAATATTATGAATGTTCCTACTGATCAACCGTTATGCACTCTATAGGGTCGAAATACCAAAGCAGTCATATCACAATGTGTTCCGTTCTCCATGAGTGGATTCCACGATGGAAATGCGGGTTTGCAAAATAGTCACGCGTCTGGAATTACTGTCTTCGGTGAACTCGGAGTAGAAATACCTTACTGGATATCACTACCACCTACAGAGCAAACAGGAAGAAAAAAGAGTAAATTTACACAAAGCATAGTGCGACCAGGCTGGCACTAACCCCATGTAAAGAGCCTGCTCCAACAGCATGTGCTAAGAGCACAGAAAAGAGGCTTCTGTTTTGAGAAAGCTTAATGAATGAAATACAAGTGACCCTTCTCAAAGTTACTAGTATTTTTGGCCGGAAAAGCAGTTGCGGTCTGTCTCTGAACAACCAGCATTTAATGGAACTGCCGGCTCATCGACCGGGTCTCTTCAATATGCCAAAAGCTACCGAGGCCATTCTCTTTGCATGATTTTCTATGTCCTTATTTAAAACAAACTATCCAAGACCTTAGTTCCTCCAAATCATTCTCTCCCCGAACTAAGCAGGAACGTTGTTTAAACATACACACGTTTTTTACTATCACTGACATTCTGAAACTCTTTGACGTCCTTGGCAGCACAGCAGTAAAAGTTATTCTTCCTTAGGGGATGTCGGAATTTCGACCCCATATTCCACCACACATTCACGACTGTTTCCCTTCCACTACATTACGTTGATGAATTTGTCTTGGTTGTGCATATGATTAGTCACGTTATGAAGTGAATCATATCCCGATTTGTTTACCAAATCGTGGGGCAATAATACATCTGAGGAGGAACAATGAAATTTTTAATGTAACTTTTTGGGCTTCCACAGTGTTCTATTAAAGCATTGTTTTCCCGCAGAGAGAAGTAAAAATGTGTTGCATAAATATCCTTAAGTGTGAATTAGGGGTAACTTTTCTTCATGTGGTTTGAACCTTGATGTTTGTCTGTCAAAAAATATAAACCGAAGCCAAAAAATTTCCTACGGTGACTTCGGTTAGTATGAATTTTCCTAAGTCCTTCTTCACACCAGGAAAGCGATTAATATGGACCGTTCATATTTCATCGTTTAGTACCAGTTAATACCAACTACCTATATTAGTGATCCCATAAGATGTAAACTGCCTTCTGGATATGAGTTTTTCAGCCAGGAGCGCTTCGTATTTTTCAACCGACAAGGAATTCATGAAAACTGTTAGAAATTCTAGATCCCCGTAAAAAAATTGGAAGGCCTGTTTTCTATTTGGTTACTTAATGCTCCTCATACCTTTACCAAGCACTTTCTTACAGAGCTCGCGAGATTTTGTAGTTCATTCAGTGACCTACACGGAGAGTTTGACCGGTAAATTGCTCATCAGTTTTCATTTGTTGCCTTTTCCGGTATCCGTGTGAGCAAGCAAAGCTTTCTCGCTCACTAGCGCAAGCGTAGATCTGTGAGCAAACGTTCTATGCGAAAGTAATTCATTAGTTATGGCCACTGGCGATCAGGAATATGGAAACATCGTGGTTGAACCCGTAAGCACCGAATACATCGGGTGCAGTTTAGAGACTTCAGCCCTCAGAATGCTGCTTTAGAGCTTTGTAAATGGAATTGGTTACTCACAAGTAGTTAGGGCTTACCAAGGTTTTAGTTACCCAATGGTATTTGACTCAGGTTGATGAAGATCGGCTTAAAAGTTGACCATATGTCTCGCTTTCAGTTTTTTCTCATGAATCTGGTGATTGTATTGGTGAAGAAACTTGAACAGCTGTGGAACATCCGAAAATTTCAACCAGAAGGCAAATTTTGAAAGTTGATGTCTCTGACTTATTCTCACGAGTTATTCTTACAGCTCGGAGATAGAGTTTTAGGTTTCATCAGCCCCTCTATCCCTATGATGTCTGTAGTCAGTGTATTGAACCTAAAAACAGTAGCTTATACAGTACGCCGCGACCACCAGTTAATACCCCATTTTATTGCACCCATCAATTAGGACAAAATTCGAGGACAAAAGAAGCCAAATACAGTAGATAAGATACTCACCCAAAATAGGCGATAATATCCTGGATCAAATTACTTTGGGCAAAGACTGATCGATACGGGCATGATTGTGACTGAATGTTTACATAAATTTAAAATTGATATTAGATAATCAGGTACAGTATTTTAAAATTCAAATAGTAAACCGATGATTACAATAACAATAATAGATCAATTTGGAGCACACAATTTGCAATCATATATTCTCAGTATGAATTCGCCAGGCAACAAATTATAAAACACAAATAATAAAGTGCTTAAAGAAACGGCAAACCGCATTAAGACTGGTTAGAAGCCTTAGGCAATAAACTGCCCTACAAATTTTGGGGTAACCTATAATTCAGTGTTTGAGCTAATTCAACCCGAGTTTCAGTGAACTACAGTGAAGCCGTTTTGACGTCCGTTTTGGCGTTATGCTTCTGGTGACAAAGGGTCGATTGTCTTTGTCGCAGTGCATCTGCTTCGGCTGTTGTGAGTATATTTCGTAAGGCAATCCTGGAACAATTTGGTGGCACTTGACATACAATAGAAAACGATTTGGACAGGTTGATCCAGTTATTAATATCATTCAGGTGGACACATGAAATTGTAGGTTCATGACATCCAGGAAATGACGCGGGAAGTTTAACACAAGCAGTTTCTAGCGTTTGTAGAATAAAGTGTAAGCCCCCATGGAATATTTTGGGAAAAGCGTCATTAATTAGAACAGAAAATCATGGCTGTCGGACTCACGAGATGACATTCGCCCATATTTCCGGAGCATATATTAGTTGCTGGCCATCGTTAATTTGATATCGGGTTGATCTAACCTTCCAGCAGAAGTAGTCGGTTGACTATTAATCTAGTTACAGTGTAGCACATTCTCTTTTGCCGATTCGCATTTAAGGGAACAATTTCTCCAAAGGAAGACAGAGGACAGCATCCCCAGGAAGGGACTACTCGGTGGCAGTTCTCTTTGCAGCATTGCGGAATTAAGATCATCAGTAGTGTGCATCTCACGAAACTGACCTTCGAAACCACGACTTTCCGCCTGGTGGTTGAACAGTTAAATTTTTGGCCACGAACGGCTGATCAGCATGGTGAGTAACTCTCATTTAGACAAGAAAGCGTCACTCACACTTTACTCACCGGATGTATATCAGGTGGTCACAGATGATGTGGATTATAATGATTCCCAATAACGATGAAACAGCTGTACAGTGCTTCTCGGCTTTTCAGCGTAGATTAGCTTCACGAAATCTCAAACAAAATTCCAAAATCTTCTCAAAGCACAAACAATTCAGTTGGTTATACAAATGTCTCCACGCAAGTACCGTGTAGTCTCAGCTGTTGTGCACCATGGTGCATGGGCGTAGTTTTTTCTACGACAAGCCAATCCCTTAAACGCACACAACCACAAACCAACCACAAACCAAACTTTTGTGCGATAGTTCCATGATTTAACCAACAAAACACGCATAGTTAAGGCAATCAATATCGTTTTTGTTCTCCGAAGCGACGCTGCAGCCAGACCGAGTAATTTCACTCCGAAAACGCACATCGAAAACTCAAGGCCTACAGGTCTAGTAGGTTGCCTGTACCGTGAGCCGGAAGCCTGGACACTAAACTGATGTAATCTGATGATTTTTCACCTGGTGGAATTGCAAGCAGTAAGAAACCGAGTAGAAGTCATCTGTTAATTTCGTTCTCCGCACATTATGAATTACAATCCGGAGAGAAGGCACTTTATATGGAAGGGCATGCTGTTGAGCGCCATTGCCAGTGGGAATGCGCATCAAATAAGCAGTGAATAGGTGAACGCATATCAAATGTCAAGTGAGCTTACATTGCCAAACTAGGTAAGGCAACAGAACACTGGAATTTTAATGAATGACATATTCAAACAATCACCTTTTGTGACAGAATCAGCTAATGGTTGATGATACGGCCTTTAGACAATAACCGAATTCTAGTCCAAACTACTCACAGCCAGCAATTTATCACAATCAGAATGACAATGCAAAATTCGCTAAAGTCAGTTCAGCTGTCTTAGAAAGGTGGTTCATAACCTTTCTAAACTTCCTTCCAGAATATAACCGAGAACCACTTTCTTCTATTGTCAACCATTTCTATTCCAATTTAAGGAAATGTTAACATTTATTCACCAGCTTGTACAGTTTACTGACATAGAGAAGGTTTCTACGTTTAATGCTAATTTGCAGCCTAGATGTCTTCAGAAAAATTGTTGTGAAGTGTATCAGTAGGCTTGTGTTTTGTATGTACGGCAATCCAGGATAATTTGGAGACTGATGTATTTTTTCATGCCATTCAACAGGTCACTTTGAATATTCAACTCTTGTTTGAGCAGACATTTTTATTTAATTTAAACAGTCCGTAAATACGAGAGACGCATGGCGGATACAGTTTCAAACATTCGGTCATTTTGGCTTCTATATTCATTATGCAGTGCTCCTCATCGATTCTGGTGTATTTGCCCCATCTGAACATATTTCGGAAAGTCACTGAGGTGTCAGGACCAAACACTTTCTCGATAGAGAAAAATAAGTACACAGCCAACTGTCCATCATCTAGGTATTCAAAATGTTTTAAACGGCCCCCAATTAACTTAGCATTTCCAATGCTCGAACCTCAGCTCCAGTTCTTTAAAGTAAACTGTACTTAGAACATAGCTCCATCAGATCATTTTCGTATAGTCTCGGAGGTCAGATTAGATTGTTTTTGAACAACGAGGGGCACATACCTAAGACCTAATCGAAGAGTGAGCGATCTGTTCAGAGGCCTAGAAAGTGGATTACTTTTCTATTAATATAATCAATATTAGGATGTAGCATCAGGAATACAACAGCCAATGGTCTGCTAGTCCTGTTTCAAAGTGGTATTATAGTACAATCTAGCACTAAACATAGATAGACGATAAACTTCGTGAGGTATCATGAGGGTTACGGTATAATGAATATCAAAAAGGTGGCAAAACGACAGACGCGGCGTGACAGCGATTGGTGTGGGATTGGGAAACCTTCCCTTATCCCAGGTAATGAAGATGTACGGTATAATGAATATCAAAAAGGTGGCATATTCACGACAGACACGGCGTGACAGCGATTGGTGTGAAATTGGGAAACCTTCCCTTATCCCAAGTAATGAAGATTTTATCATAGTAACCTTCAGTTATCCCACTTTCTACTCTGAGTTATTGTGCTCTTTTTTTGTTGATTTCAGTGGCCGTTACACTCCAGCATTCGTCTACACATTCATTCATTTGTGCGTTTGCCCGTCCACATCACTTATCCATGTTGACATCGGTTTCAGCATTTCAAGCAGACTAACACACCCAATCTTCACAATTCGTTTGTGGGATTCTGAGCGACCATTCATCCGGCTAACTTCGGAAAATTTGTCTAGAATGTCTCCAATCTCATTTACTCCATAATCCCAAAAGAAATTTTTGTGAATCGTCGCCTTAGGTACCAATTATTAGTTCTTCAAGGATATGTGGTGACAATTCAATCCTTGCTTTTGTGACAAATCTAGGAATGATGTGCCATCTAACTAGTTGCTGGACTGGCTAATCCACGACACGTGTTATGTTGGATTCAGTAACCTGTACTGATCACTAAATCACGTGATGAGGTCAACAGAGAGGACGAGAAGCATAATGGTGCATGTGACCTTGGTCATGGACTATCCACGTAAGCTACATAGCAATCCAGCCCTCCCCTGGCAAGCTAACAAGTTGCATGGGCCTTCGGAATTCATAAAACTAGGCTGACGACAAAACCACAGTGATAAACCAAGGTATATGTTAAAACGTCAAAAGTACGGTTGATGAATAAATTTATCTCCAGAATTCAGCACTACGACAGACTTGCTAAGCTGCATCTTTTGACTGTTGGTCGTCTTTCATTCGCTGCGGTATTTTGAGCTATTATTGGGACCGGTTCACTGTCCTGCAGGACACAGTCACAGTGAAACAAAGTATTTGATCGCGAAGGAGCAATTCCTGCTGTACCCAACTAGTGCCATAGCGCTCTGATCGACTGCTTGGAAGTATCGACCAAAGGGCCATGTGCCAGATTCTATCCATATTTAAAGCGGACGTCTGGCTGAGGTTCTAGTTATCCGACCAAATTCCTGCTATTATGCGGAATATTTGCACTCGAAAGGATTCACTTACCCCGTACATAAGGTCCCGCACAATTCTTGTTTCTGCTCTCCCTTCTTTATAAAAATATTCCAGTAAGGTGTACGGAATCATATACTGGACTGAGATATTGGTCTAAGATGCTATCACCAAACTGATTTCAGTGCACGCGATATTCGGGTCCTTGATTAGGGATTGAGCAGTTCATTTGCATTTCAATAGAATTATTCGTGCACTCGTCATAGTCGTAGAATGTGGAACCGGTTATTCCAATGAGTCATCCGAACAGGACATAGAGAAGTTACAAGTATGAATATAAATGAACTGGTGTACACGGTATCTATCTATCTATCTATCTATCTATCTATCTATCTATCTACTATCTATCTTATCTATCTATCTATCTATCTATCTATCTATCTATCTATGTCTATTCAGCCTAACTGGATAAAACGGTTCGTCGAACAATACCGTTAGCTAGTCTGATAAGGACGAGCTTATCAAGCGTGGTTAGTCAGCTTGACGTTCGCTTACAGCAGGAATGGAACATGCAGTTCACGTTACTCGGGGATATTCAAAGAGTCTGGTGTAAATTCAGATGAAAAGTCTGAGTGATCACTCGCACAAAGGCTAGCCTGATGACCTTCATATTGCAGTGAAATCTGCCATCATGATAACGACGGTTTCCATCAATTCAACCAGGAAATCTCAGTCCTTCCACTGCCTATACAAGGGTCTTATGAGGGTTCCAAAAAGGGTACTGTTAAAAGGACCGTTTAAGGGTTTCCAGGTGACTCAAATTTGATCGCTGCTTGTTTTTGTTTTGTTTGTAAGTAGAGCCAAATTATCTGAAATTACCTTCCGGCCCTCGTGATTAACTCTGTCGTGGAACTTTGATAGAGAGTGAGCCTGACTCAATTCACGTAGGTGGTAAACTGTGAGACTGGGGGAAGAATCCATCCATTTATAGGTGCACAACTGATGTTACTTAATAGTGCGAAGTTGATACCTTGAACTATCGAAAACTTCTTCCTTGTATTGCGACATAACTTGCATGAATAATACGCGTATTGATATATGCCAGTCCAAACTGTAAAATGTACAAGGGTCTTTAGCATAAGATTTCGACTATTAGGATTCGATTAACACAGTAGTAAGATGAATCCCCAACTCTCATGAGAATGCCCGCCAGTCCAAACTGTAAAATGTACAAGGGTCTATAGCATAAGATTTAGACTATTAGGATTCGATTAACACAGTAGCAAGATGAATCCTCAAATCTCATGAGAATGCCCGTCGAAATCAACTAAAGAAATTGGTCTAAGGAAAGGACTTCAAGATTTTTAAATCTGACAGAAGTAAGTGGCTCAATTGCTTATCCAAAAGTACCTTTCACAAGTTCCCTAATTTCACAGAAACGCATACATCCAAAGAACTTCCATCTCTAATTCCAATTTTCTCTTCAAATGCAGACAGTTAGACTCACGGTAGACTAATCTCAATCGAACCTAATGCCCCTTTGCTCCGGAAAAAACATCTGTGGGACAGCCATCCAGAAAAAAATAGTTATACGCAGGGCTCATTGTCATCGTTGTCCATCCACTTTCCAGGTTTCCTAGGCCACTGTTTGCTTTATTATTCAGCTGGAAATCCATAGGATGTCCCGATGGCACACCGACTGCAATTCAGGTTGAATAATCAAACAATTTCTATCAGTTTTGGGAAATATTATTTGTCGCATGTCTGGAGTAAACTAGGGTGCTGGATTTTGAATAAATCGAAAGGATGACATGAATAGTACCGAGCACTTCAAATAAACAGTTACAGTTTCATAAGTACATACGTGCATAAAGTTATAGTTGTATAAATATTTATTCAAACTTTGGGTTCTGATGATCGTTTTTGTCTACATGTTAAGAAGATCTAGCAGGTGATTTGTTAACACTCATTTGACTCCCATGGATCAGGAGCGTGAAATAGCTACCATCCAGGTCATCAGCGATCGGACTGTCATGAGCAGAACGCATGATATATGAAAAAGGAGGTCGAAACGCAAAGTTATGTTTTGAACGTTGTGTGTTTGTGGCACTGATTGCATCAAGGGAATCAACATCGTACTACTGACTGCAAGCAGAAGAATTGCTCCGTCACGTCTGGCTTCTTGGAAGATTGACTGGGACAGATCTTAGTTCCGAAAATTGCTTGTCTGTTGGAACTTGGCCGATTTTTGTTAATATACGAAACTATTGGAGTCTGCGACTGCATCTTCATCGGTTATCCCACAGGATAGAGCATAACAATTTGGATTTCGGAAGCTTCGGTAAGGTTTTAATGGATGACTGTTTTGAACACCATTACACAGACGCATGTTCGTCCATCACTTAGAGCAGGTGACCTATATTATTTCAAGTGCCAAGCCTACAAATTAAGTTGATAATATCGGTTCTGCTTCCTAACGATACTTCAACGGATTCTTTGATGTTTCATTGGTAATCGCTTTGTAAAGTTTTGATCTGGTCAGCCGTCAGGGCAGGACTTTTCGGTAAACTTGAAGGTTTTGGGCTGGAAGAGGTTGTCTGTGAAGGCCAGTGTTTGTGGAACGCCTTGCGTTAGGCTTAAAATAACTACCAATTCTTGAGTAGTAAATAACTCCCATAGATGAAAGTTCAAACCAAAACAGTTGTTGACTTATCCATATTATCATCTGGCTACTGGTGAATGATCAGAAATATTTTAGCAAGATAGAAAACCATCCTCCAGAAGGACATTACAATAGCAGTTATGATCCTGGAAGTTCAGTGGATGTTTGTGCTAAATATGTTGTTAGATCCAGAAAGCCAAAGCACTCCAACGGCTCCGTCCACCTTAGGATTTGCAGGGGGCGTAGCTACATCGGACTAATTTCCCTTTGGTCACGAAGCCAGGTGCGTTTTCAAATTTTCCTCGCCATCTTCTGTATTTGAGAAGTTGAACGATAATTATCTTCCTCGGGGTTGCCATTTACTGATTCGATATGTTGATCATAGACGATTGAAAACAAACTTGGTGGTGATTTGTTCGATACGTAGTCATATACACCGTCACCCACCGGATGGATCTTACTGGTGTCATCCAGGTTCGCTGGGAAGCGCACGGCATTTGGGTTCATCTGACCAGATTAACTAAAAGCCAGTTAGTTTAGAATTGGCTGAGTGTTCAAAGAAGGACTTGCGACACCAAAGACCCTTTGCGGACTGGACGATAGAACAACATTGATGTCCGCAATGCAATACTCATACGGTTGCTGAAAATTCGTCGACAGCCCACGACCGTTTCGCCCTTCTTGGGGCTCATAACGCAGCCGCAGTCCCCGAGCTTCCGCCAACCTTATGTTCTACTTGAAACCAAATTGCCTGGAAACAGTACAAACGACAGATTCAGCTGGGTTTAGGTGAGTCTCTCGCAAAACCAAATTAGTTTGCAAATGAGTGTAGTTCGCTAACATTGGTGTCCTTTAAATGTCAACAATAATCTCAATGTAGCACACAACCAGTGACGAAAACAAAAGGAGTTGAACAACAACTATTGCCAGTCAATCGGACGTCATACTGTTTGACAACTAAAACTACGAACAGCCCTCACTTTTCGAATAGAAAAGTTACAAAAGTAATCAAAGCGCGGTATTTCCCGCTCTCAATGCTCCTTCTATCCAACAAGGCGGCTGCAACCTTTTGTAACAGGATCCTGCCGTTGGAGTTGCACCAACCTTCCGGGATCCAGTTTGACGACGAGGCTATTGGCCGCGATCATGATCCTGTGGACCTCATCTTCAGACTCTGGTCTTGACAGCCAATCAGCCAGGTGGTTCTCCTTCCCGGGCACGTGCTTGATTGTGAAGTCGTACTCTTGCAACCGGAGTGCCCAGCGCGCGAGTTTTCCGTGGGGATCTCTGGTGGTCCTCATCCGCTCCAAGGCTTTGTGATCGGTTTTGACATGAAACCTTTGCCCAAGCAGATATGGCCTCCACTTATCCAGGGCCCAGACGATCGCTAAACATTCCTTCTCAATGGTGGAGTACTTCTGTTCAGCGTTAGTCAGGACACGACTGGCATATTCGATAACTCCATTCTGCTGCTTTAGGACTGCACCGATACCGCGATCACTAGCGTCCGTTGCAACAGTGAACATCTCTCCGACCCTGGGCGGTTTGAGGGTCAGTTGCTAGTCCAACATCCGCGCTTTGACACGCTCGAAAGCCTCATGTGCTCCTCTGGTCCATTCAAATTTCCGACTTTGCCCGAGCAAGTCGTACAGTGGAGCAGCGATCGTGGTACAATCCTTAACAAACGGGCTGTAGTATGCTGCTCGTCCAAGAAACTGCCGTAGAGACCGCTTTGAATTTGGAACGGCACAATCCTTGATCTTTGCCAACTTTTCAGGCAGTGGGCTAACTTCTCCCTGACCCACTTTACGCCTCAGCAGTGTCACCGAACTCCGAGCGAGCTGTGTCTTGGCTTCATTTATCCGCAGGCCAGCCTTCCGAATCCGCTTCAATATAACCTTCAAGTGAACTGCGTGCTCTGGTTCCGAAGTGCTGTACACAACTATATCGTCTCCGTACACAGCAACATTCTGGAGTCCATTCGTTACACGAAGCATCATGCGCCGGAATGTGAATGGTGCCCCGGACAAACCAAACGGCATTCGTTTAAATTGATATTTGGCGTCCCCAACCGTAAACGCCGTTTTCTCCCGGTCCTCCTCCTTGATAGGTAGTTGTCAATATCCGGAACGCAAGTCCGAACACGGTGAAGTATCGGGAATGCTGGAGGGAATCGAAAATCTCCGCAACCGAAGGCACAGCTACAACCCGATTTACGGTCAGTTCATTCAAGCGCCGGAAATCCACGCAAAACCTGTATTTTCCGTTCGCCTTTCTTACAAGCACAACTGGGGAATTGTACGCACTATTGACTTCTTCGATTATGCCATTCTTCAACATCTCCTGAATATGTTTATGGACCTCCTCCCGTAGATGGAGCGACAACGGACAGGAGCCATAAGGTCGAAAGCATTCTGACGACCGAGGAACTTCGTGTTCAATCCACGTGCAGAAGCCAAACGCATCCTCATCGCCCGTAAACAGTTCGGAATATTCCTCAACCACGGCCCGTATTGACGATACATTACACGACGGAAGTTTTCGGACACACAGCTCCCTCACGACAGTGCCTGGATAACCTTCAAGCTTGATTGCGCCATACTTTGTCACCAGCCTTCCCTGCTTTAGGTCAATCACGGAATCTGTGCCCTTGAGAAACTCAGCTCCCAATATTGTCTGCTCTATGTCTGGGCCAATCAGGAACACGTGTTGCAAGGAATTGTCGCCTAGGCGTATCGAGTGCGTTGACAATCCGTCAATGTTCAATCGATATCCACCCACAGCTCTCACGGCTAGCGCGTACGGTCTGCGTTCAGCTCAGTTCCCTCTTCGCCTCAGCGATACACCTGCTCCTGTATCAATCGAACACATCTCCCTTTTTCAGTCTACCTCGACAACCGCCTGTATGGTAGTCACTGTGCTTATCGCAACCTATCCGGGAAAAGAGAAGTAATCCAAATTTTTATTATGTACGGGTGTTCGGGTACGAGCACACTGATTCTTCCAATGGCCAGGCTTGCCACACTTGGAACAATGGCTCGTTTGAGTGAACCTCCGCGATTCCCTGTTTATGGCTGCAATTTATGGCTGCAATCTGTTCGGCGAGTTGGTCCACTCTGGTCTGCAGTTCGTCCACTGTTGAATCATCCCTGTTCTCCTGCAGCTGCAATGTGGCTAGTGTTGCCTCAGCCAGTTCCCTTCCCAGATGCACCAGCTCCTCCACACGCAACTAGCCAGTCGCTCCCACCAACCGCAACTGGGCACCAAGCGCCGGCTGCACTCCTCCGATGAACTGGTCAGATAGTAAGAGGTAGTGCGACACTCTGTCCATTCCTGGCAAAGCGCCATCCAACGATTACTACCTGCCGGCGGAGAACACGGTCGGGTCAGATCAAGGCGCCATCCTGGCCTTCTTGAACCGCCTCATAGCCTCCTGGCGGTCTGCCGGTGTGTCGAACTCCGCTGCAAGGGCTTCTTTCGCAGCGGCCTAGTCTATCTTCCGAGGGTCTCTTCTGGCCGTACCCAGCTTCGCCTTCACCAAGCCTCTGAGGATTCGCCTTCACCACGCCTCTGAGGAGGGTCTTCAGCACCGCCAACTTACCCCGGTCGGTATATCCAATCCAGCAGCCTATGCAACCTCCTTAAAGCCCTCCAGGAAGGTCCGAACATCCCCATCCTCAGAAGGTTGTGGCCACGGGATCTTCATCCTCATCCTGCTCACGGCACCAAATGAAAGGAAGAAGGCCTTCGATGTGGATTTAGTCATCGGAACACGTCAAGTGAACAGTTACAGACTGTTGTACAGGGAAGCAAAACTCTCACATGCATCCTGTTCATAAAAACTGAATATTCATCTTCGCCTTGAACGCGTCTTCCTGAACTTTCCTGGGTAATCATTGACTGTTGCTCAAACAAATGCAACTCCACACAAATTCCGTAATAGATTTCACTGCTCTAGGGACGCGAAGCGGAATTACGAGATAACATACTACTCGCATGCCCCCACCATAGTATCCGCCGTTACACCGGTATCTGGTTGCACAAAGCCGTCAGCTTTGTGTGTAATGGAAAATTTTCAACCTGTCATTCCAGTGGGGGTTCTTAATAGCTCTCTTCCACTTTGTACTGAGGACGTTATCGTCAGGTTACAGAATTTATGCTACAGATAAATTGATGGATTAGTCATGGGTAGTCCATCGGGCCTATTTCTAGCAGTTGTTTCTGTGGGTATCAGCCAGACAATCGGACGACCTTATATCAGAACTAGTGTATCGTCGTCGATGATATACTGGTGATTTCCAGTGACAGGCCATTGGCCACGAGGTTTACCAGATTACTCAAAAGCGTTTTTCCGAACCTCACAACAAGCTCTGAAGAAACTGATGACTGTCTTCAGTATGTGGACAACATCACGCACTGGCCTCACACATACAAAACTTACATGTTCGAGTTTGTGTATACATTCCTCAAGAACTCCGCCAAAACCGTAGCCGCACACCAGATTCGGTTGAACTGGAGCTTCGCACAAAAGCCCTAGAATGCAACAGATGTCCTGAGGAGTTGGTCAGACGATTTGTGAAGTGAGAACAGACTCGCCTAAATGTGGCTGATTGTGTTGCACCGTACTTTATTATGTTGTATTATATTACAGTTATATTATATTATATTATATTATATTATATTATATTATATTACATTATATTATATTATATTATATTATATTATATTATATT
>NW_008752065.1:32660-69282 GCF_000715545.1 Opisthorchis viverrini | reverse complement strand
GAAAAGCGTCACCATTATTAATCAAACCATTCTTACCCGCGAGTTTCATATCTCAATTTAATTACAGTTTGACCATAAGTAGTACTCCTCACTTTGCGCGCTGCGTATTCGAAGAAAACATAAAGATGACAATAGTTTATTTATAATAATTATTATACTATATTATATCATATTATATTATATTATATTATGTTATATGATATTATATTATATTATACTATATTATATTTTATTATATTATATTATATTATATTATATTATATTATATCATATTATATTATATTATATATTTTATTGTATTGCACTGCGTCGTATAAGTTCAGTTCCCCTTCAAAATGGATAAGTCAATCACTTCATCAAGCGAATGTCTGGTAACAGTCCTAAAAAGGATATATGGTGCGGACAGCCCGCATCCTAAACTACTCAAAATTTATCAGCACTTTCTAGTGAGGGTAAGAAACCTGTCGAAGCTAAATTCCATATGTAACTGAGGCAGAATTTATAGATATCTCAGGGCCAGAAAGAAGATGCGGTTTCCTCTTTAAGTTAGGAACCTAGGAACTAAGGAAAGCTGGATTCCACTACCTACGTGTTAGCCACCACAGTCTCCAGTTAGTAAGCACTTTTGAAAACTGAGACTTACCACGTCCTCACTCTACGACCAACCTGTAAGTAGACCAGAGGATGAATTATTTTACAATATGAGTGGAACTCCCTTCTGATAAGTCAACAATCAAGCAGCCAACCAATACGTGACCAAGTGATGCAGTATACGTGATTGAAGAATGGGTGGTGCTATGTCCTGTCTAAATGAGAGCTCGTCCCACTACTGATCAGCCACTAATAGCCGAACGACTATGCTTTCAACCACTGGCGGGAAGGTCGCGGGTTCAAAACCCTCTGCGTTCCGTGGGATGAGCAGTGCTGATAATTTATAACAAGGATTATACAGCTGTACAGTACTTCTCGGCTTTGCAGCATAGAGTGCATAGAGTGGCCAATCTCCTCACACTGCCAAACATCCTTTGATCACAGGTTACCGAGTTGATTAGACTTTAGCGTCCATTATGCTTTTCATCCTGTTCAAAATATGTGTTCTCATATTCACCTACACCACCACAATCAATCGCCTCACGTCTTTATTGTGTCCAAAAGAACCTGGATGTAACACTTAAGTCGTCCTGGACTTACCATGTAGGCCGTTTCTCTTTATCTACCGATAGGTCTGTGACCACATAACTACTCCCCTTTTACAGGCTATTCGGAATCCTCAGATGAGATTTCATCCTTAGGTGAAGCTGATCTACGCTGAAAAGCTGCGCACTGCACAACTGTATCAGGTTTATTGAGAATCATCAGCATTGCGCATCCCACAAAGACCAGAAAGTTTCGAACCAGCGGCCTTCCTGTCAGTGACTGAACACCTAATCGTTCGGCCATGAGTGGCTGATCAGTATTGTGATTGACGCGCACTGAATATTCAACTCCTTGTCATTGGCGAGTTGGTGATGACGAGAATATGCGAAATGCCTGCATCTACCACTTCGCTTCCTGTGTTGTTTATCTTACTGAAGGAATAACTGTTTCAAGCACTTTTGGTCTGCATCTTTCAGTTATCCTTTTAGGGACCGACTAGTGACACTATCGCGGAGCATTTACCTAGCATTGATATGTCCGATTTTGCGAGCGTACAGAACTTTCGAAAACTGGAATGTTACTGTGTAGAATGACGGTTAAAACACACGCCAATGGTGTTTAATTGCTGTGTTGCGAGTCATTTCAGTCTCTCCAATATTACGCACTTATCACAGTCATCCTCAATTGATTATTTTAACTACCTCTCCCCTCGCATCCGAACTAGGGGAATTTCACCCCTGCAGTTTTCACATCTGATTTTTCCACGTTCTATACCGTCCTCATGATAGGACTGTGCTCGAGTTGGCCCAGTGAACAAGGCGCGAAATCAGTGACCAGAAGGTCCGTGGTTCGAACCTACCCAACCTCTGCTCCTGTCCAGACTTGGGCAACCTAGCAGTAACTCCACCCTCATGCTTCCTTCGGGTGGTACGGCAGCTAAGCACCGAAAGGGCGTTACATCTGGTAGACCGATAAAACTGACTGCGTTGGTCTGTCCAACCACGGTCAGTGCCAATAGGAAACCGATCGCAGCATGGGACTGCGGCACAGGTCGCTTCCTCCCATTAACTCGAATTGTAGCGCACTGCTTCCTAGCGATCTGCACCACAAGCTGATGCTCTTCGATATCAAAGTGTGTGAAATTCCCATAGAAAGTTGGAAATAATGTGGCTACTTAGTAACGTTGTACTCACTTGGGGATTTTATCGGCTCCAAAATTACCCAAGTTTTTTGGACAGGTTCACGCAGTCAAAGATAACCGGTAGTTCCTTTTATATAATGCCGAGCCAGCCGCTTCATGATGACTGAGAGAATAAAAAGGGTGGTCCTGGAAATTTACCCATCTGTAGGAACGGATGGTTGGATACCGTATTTGTCTCAACCAAAAATGTCCCGATGGAGTGGCGAGTAACTAAAACTCAGGGGAATTTCTTTTGACTTGGTGTAGGCAAAAGGCGAAATGAAATTAAAACTGTCTAGAGTGAGCACTCCTACAAAACAACTGGTTCTGTTCGGTACCGCCCAATTACCTCTTGGAGCTCTTATACTCTGAGTTCCCCATTTCGCCGCGACGAGCAGAACACTTTTCCTCACATCCTCCGACAAAATGCTCTCTGAAACAAAAGAGAACAGACTTACACTCCATAACCAGATGCTTCCTGGTTCTTGTGTAGTTCAGATGTTACGAGATATATTGCAGCCTTCAATGTTCAGGAGGGATCACCAATCTACACTGGTGTTACTGGTTGTCACTGTAAAGCTTGCTGCACCGATTAATTTTTGTATCGGGGTTCATGCATGCATGACAGGATGGACATAAAAGTATTCTAAATTTCTGACTTTAGCTGTGCTTATAAGGATGACTAGTTAAGCGGCACAGTTACTTGCGCATCGACTAAATCGGACGTTTCGCTGTCAATCTTTCGATGGCATTTTCAACAACTCGTTGATTTCCAGGGCGTGCGCTTCTAAGTCCCACCCATACCAACATAAATCACATTAGGCAACAGATTATGCATGTGATTGTGCATTTTTTGGTAACGATTATATCCGGTCGCAGTTTTGTCTGTGTAAGAAACATGGAACTAAGAGCAAAAGAAATCTTATCACGGATAGCTACATGGAAGCAGCTGGAGAAACAGGCAAACTGTGCAAGTCATAGCAAAGTATACGGAAATAGTAATTACACAAGTCAAAGAAGAACAAGGAATTGGCGGGGCTGAGTGTAAGGTTAGGTCTGTGAACTAAGTTGGTATAAAAACAACCGGCTAGCAAATATACTCACGGTGATCATGTAAAGCGTTACTAATCATGTATAAGATAGGTCGCAAAGTATTTGGGACAAAAAGGAGAAATGAAAGACTTGCTGCACTAAATGGGCGGAGCCTGTGGAACCGAGGTGAAAACAGAGGGAGTGCAGATTGGAGGTGCAAGATGGTACAAAAAATAAGTCATTTGTGGCGATTGTCCAACAGGCTAGTTAAATGTCGTGTACAGTAGTTAAATTGAGTCTCGCGATGGAAGTGGTGCTGAGAGGTATTCGTGACAGTGAATAAGATCGAATCGGACGTGGAATGCGTGAAAATCGACCATCAGAGCAATCAAACATACTCAGCCCAACGGGACTGACTGGGGAAGTTAAAGACTGTGGAGCTGAAGGACGTCTCGAATTCACTATTTGCTCATTCATCCCACGGGAGGATAAACGATGCTTCGCTCCAATCTTATGTGGTGGATCTGCATCTATAAAAAGTGGTGTACTTGCATCCTGAATCCTGGAACCTTGACCACTGGGTAGTCTTGTGCGGTGAGCTCTTTCAGCAGACTCTGATTTTTCACACTGTTGCTGCTGGAGTTTGCGATCGACTCTGCTCAAAAGCATGGGTTTAGTTGAAAGCGATTGTTTAGGTTTACTCGCTTTGAACAATGGAGCAGTTAGTCGAGATGCTTTGGAACTATCCTGATCTAGTAGCTGTCCTAGACTAGATTTCCGTGGTGCTGAGTTGGATAGCCGTTCAAACACATTGTTGCAGGTTGTTTTTTGGGATGTAGTCTTCATCTGTGAAACATTAGAGTTACGTTCAGTGTCATTTGCTCCATTTCGACTGTCCGACGAAGGTAACTGAGTCATCCCCAGCTGTTCCATCGCGGTACACAAGGGTTTACATAACCCATTGAAGATGCTGTTATGGACGTCATCTGCAGTGGTTTGTTGTGTTGAAACTAACTCTGGGAAAACTTTAGGCTCAGACGTATCCGCAAGTGCCACGTTCAGTGTGGAATACTCTTCTGGTTGGTCAAGATTGTGAGTCGCATTCTGGTAGCTTTCCTGACGAGAACACAAAAACAAGAGAAATGATGAAATTGTAGCTTGTTACGCGGCAGTTATTAATTCACTGTATCTGTTCGCTCAATCCTGTAAAGAACCTGGCAAAAAATCAACGGTCATTGAGATCACAACAAAGAAGTTTGCAACAACCCAATCACAACACAGTCGGAAGTTGCATCTCATAAAAGGATACCGGATACTGTTTCACGTAACAACAATAAACGCCAGCAGGCTTGTGAGCAAGTAAAGTTAACTTTAGTAGCCGAGTCCAATCCAAAAATACCAAGAGTCAGTAGGATTAGGACCTTTATCTAATGCTAGACTGGAGTTGGCTCATACCATACTGACGCGTGTATGATTACAATAGATCCTCCCTACAGCAAAGGCTAGCGATACATATGTGACAGAACTTTCGAAATGGTTACGCGGCGGATGACCACTATCCTCAAGAGAACGTTTATTGTCGAATACCCAAAACGAACTTTGGGAATAAAGTGGCCATTCACGACTAATCTATGTTGATCTATTCCTTTGCGAATGTTGGACGTACGGCATGACGCTCATCCCTAAGGCTTGCTGAGCACACGCCGTCTTGCTAACTGCCTGACAAGCCAAACCACATGACCGATACGGTTGTTGCACACACACACCCCGGATCCAAGGTTACCTGATAAAGCGCAATCGCTTAATCAGAAGTATTTACAACTCGACAACCGACGTATTGCGACCAGAACCGTAACGTAAAAACGGATAGGTCCCACTGAAACTCAGGTAACTTGGTCCAAACACTGCGCTATAAGTGATGCTTCACTTCGTAAAACGATTTTACCGACCGACTTTATTGACCGATTATGTTGTAAATTTGCTATCCCTTTAAGTGCTTACACAGTATGCATGTGTTTGCCCGACAAAACCATATCGAAATCATGACTGCAACATATGTGTTCTACAAATCACCCGTTCGAAATGACATACATTTAAATGATTAATGATAGCTATTTAAGTGAACTGTTGCACTTGTATACAACTAATGCGCAACCGATGAATAATTGAAATATGCATTCCAGATAACACCGAATGACCTATCAGAAACTCACCAAAGTTGTCTGAAACTCTTGGATAAAAGTAGATTCCCGTCACTTTTGTACGGTAAACGTGTGGTCAGTCTCGCTTGCAACCACTCTCACGAAGAAAAATCCAGAAGACATTTAGGCACCCTCTTTCAGGAGAGCGGGATTAATTTTTCCCGGGAATAAGGCTAGCTAACCCCAATGAAGCAGATCGCTACAGCTCATCATCGTCGTCGACAGCATGACATCAGCGTTCAACGCTGATGCTTCGCTGTTGTACAACCATGGCTTATTTGAAAACCTTATTGTACAATAGAAAATAGAAGTTGACGGGGTAAGGGACTTGGTGCTAGCTTACTACAATCATTCGGAGGCGCCTCCACCTCCAGACACTCATTCAGGCAATGCGGATAGAAACTAACAACAAAAGACCCACTGACATCGACTAGCAGCCATATCCTGCAGCGTCCCCAACCAGTTAGAGTGGGGATCATGCGGTCCTCATCCTGTAAGGCGAGTAGCGCAGACAGCACCCAAAGGTTTCGTGATCTCTTTCATATCCCTTTGCCAGGTCAAGGGTTAGCCACCTCTCCATTTTTGTCACTCTGAATTAGGCACGAAAAATAGCACTCTCTTCACGGGAGGTCACTGAAGAAGAGAAACGGGCAGCTTATCAATAGGAACCTTTCTCACATATCCAATTGATAAGCTTGCGGAGCAATTCAAACCCCAGTGATCACAGTACAAGTGAGCTTTAACAAGGAAGAAGCAACGATCCACAGGCCGAATAATTATGGTTGGTAAAAATTCAGTGACACACTTCAGACTAGACCCCAAATAGGACTTGTGTCGGTTCCTGGTCTAACCTAACTGGCCAGTATTCTCTTGTCACTATATAAAAAAACAGTAAACGGGATTGTCGTAGTAAACCTGAAGTACACTGGTTATCTTGCTGCTTTAAGATATATATTGTTGTTACTTTTTACTGCTCGCTTCGGAATTTCTAATTGCTCAACTCATCGTTAAAAACTGATTTATTGAGTCAAGTGGATATGAAACTCAAGAGTCTGAGACTGTCTGCTGCAACAAATAGCACGTTTATCCTAAGTTTACGTTACTCGCAAACAGTCACCAACTAATTACTACCGAACATCCTAGTTGTTAGGCGCGAAAATCGAGAACATATTCACCACAAGCTACTCAATATTGCAAAATGTTGAGATCAGGAAATTTGAAACAGTGATTGTTCAAACAGCCAAAAACTCCGAAGATAAATGTGCGAATCTGGTTTGGTAAGTAGTGGAGAGATTTTAACTATTTCTGAATTTCATCCTGCAAATGAAGTCAACTTACATTGGAAGGTTAAGAGCCTCCGTGCGTTCGTCTCGCCACAATTGCGAAGCATTAACAATGTACATCTCAAGGGGATTCAAACTTTTGATACTTAAGACAGGAGCGGAGCACTACAATTCAAACTCGGGTGCCAATGCTGTAAATAAATTACACCAGGCGGGATAAAATCCCAATCACAAACCAATTACGCAGTTCACCTCAAACGGAACCGGTGAAATAATGCATGTCCTGCTCAGCTGTGAGGTGCTTCATGCAATTAGATGACGAAGTACTCAGGGATCCAGAAAACCATAAAATTCAGTTTAGTTATGAGATATGATCATTGAGTAACACATGGTTTCATGGTTTCAGATAAATGTAATGGTGCATTGTGCTACACCACTCGTTGCCAGCACAAAAAATGGATGTGGTTAATTGTATTGGGGAAATTTCCATGTTATTCAACTTAGATTCACTAGATTAGGAAACAAGGTAACTGGACGCACAGTTTGCATCATGAGCGGGGTGTTTTCACATGAGGGTTGGCAACTGCATCCAAAACAATCACGTCCCAGTAATTGCTCTCAACTGCTCAAACAACTCTGGTTGGGCAATCGATGAAACCGCGCTAGCAGCTTATGCAAATGCATCTTTGATACTGATCAGGCTGCTGTTAAAGTAAAATTGCCGGTTGCCAGGAAAAAAATGATGAGTTCTTTTGTTGATATTTAAATGCCAGGACAGGACAGACTGAGCATTTAAAGACCGTCTTATTTCCACCAACTAACTGGACTGTGCCCCTAAGTAGAATCGTTCATCAATGTTAAATCCCAGGTCATTAATAGAGCAGTGAACAACACGGGTAAATGTGCATATAGGTAGTACCTAAGGTCGAAGCTTTCGGAAGAGATGGGTCAAGTGTGGGTAGCCTAAGTGTACATAAGTTGTTTTCTGAAACACAAAAATGTAGTTTCAAGTCGATTTAAATATAAAAACTTCTCTTCGGCATACCGTAGATGCCGCTTTTCCAACCGGGATAACAGTGTCCCCGTTACATTTCTTGTGCGATTCCAAATCACGACAGAGTTGGCCATTCGGCAATTCCCTTGAAGGACTTTTCTTTATGGCACACAGAATACCCTGCCCTTTGATCGGACTGCCTTCCTTGGATGGTGGAGTCGTGTTGCAAGGCCGAATTGATGTCAACACTTGATCGGCATCGGATGGGTTGACTTTCGCCTGCCTCATTTTTGAAGGAAAGACAGATTCTGAGGGGACTCGATAATTTGCTAAAAGCAAGAAAAAACACTTTTGACCCACGATGTTCCATCGTAAAGTGTCCACAATACATCATAATGCATCATGCAGTAAATGTTACTTTTCAATTATCACCTTGCAGGTGAAAAGTTGGTATCGGTAGAGATATGCGTCTTGGCATCTTAGCCAAAGCTCGCAACGTGAACAAACCTGACGCGGACCAAAAAAGCTTTGACCCGTTGGTGGATATAGGACCGAAGCCTGAAATATTGAAGGTGACGAATATACTGCCCGTTCCTTATTCTCAAGCAGATTGGATCATGCCCCTTAGGTTTGACTTACATTTAGGGTGTGGAAGGACCTGGTAACTTCACCGTATGACTTAGTCACTAATAGTGTGACTAAATTAAGTGTGGAAGCCAGGGTGCCAGCGGATCGCCAGCGCTGAGTTATGTTTTGATAGTATGTCAATCGGGCAATCACTTTGATTGGTCGTTTAGATGATGTCAAATTAACCGAGAAGAATCTGTTTCGGTCTTATAAGATAATGTAGAAATCACGGAGTCCTGCGGTATTCTTGAAGGACATCGGAAGTTTGCGAAAACAGAGCCTTCGGCTCGACAACAGAATAGCATGACGGTATGACCCCAGGTGAGAGCTCAATGGATGAAAAATAGCTTGAGGAGCTGAATTGATGTATGAGTCTATATCATAGGATTAAATAAACCAGAGTAACCACAGCAAACGACTTCGACCAGTCGGAGAGGAATACGGGAGAACGCACCAAAACGCCTTCCAAAGGCGCGGAATTTTTTATACCATTCAAACACTAGTTTAAGCTATCCACGTTCATCACCATCTGAGAGTTGTCAGCCTTCGCCAGAGGTGCTTATCCCGTAGGGCAACTCGTAGTAAAAATAGTAATGACATCAATAGTAATATTAATAGCCACATAAAAATGACCAAAACTTAAAGGCGCATAATCTGTGTACCTTACAACTACTGTCTAATTCAACGTTAAATTGAGTAGTGTCACAATTCCAATTCAGGCGGACCTATGTGCACAGTGGACGATATCCGTTAATCATCGCGATACCAGGAGCCGTTATTGTAATTCTCCACATTCTTACGGGAATCATTGTAGACAAACACGATTCGCCGCAATGGATTGCGTTGCCGTACGTGTTCACTATTTTGACTGCCGATACGTAAGCCCCTCCAAAAATACGCACTGGCTGTCTCAATGCTAAAAGTGCTATCTGTTCTGCGGCATCATACATACCGTTGTGGGAGAAATCGATTTGTTCTGCAAACGGCGGTTAACGTGCTGCCTACAGAGTGACTTTAACCAACCACAGGCAGCAGATACGCTCGCAAGCAAGTACGGAACATCCATGATACCGCCCACCCGGTTAAAGTACGTTTTAGAAAGTTTGTGTACGGCACGGTGGGCCGCACTCATTTTCAACCCTCACTCATGGGCTAGACTGAGCTCCATTTATTTATTATTTCATCGTATTATATTGAACCCACAGATATCTTTTTGATCACTGACTGATTTCAGCCTGATACAGAGGGGGTAGTTGGTGCCTAGACTGTGAACTCGGTGGCTGAATTGTCAAGCTCAGCAAAAACTCAATTGCTGTTTTTTCTGTCATTTTGGTACGTGAACGTTATTTGTCCGAACTGTTATCAATTTCATCGGATAGCATTTAAAAAGGTAACAGATCTTTGGATAAAAGATTATCTTTCGCAAGTATGCAAAACTCAAGTGAAAGTTCCGCAAAAAAGTTCAGTCACCAAGAATTACTGTAGTGGCGGCCTTGAATTGGGCAGAAAACTCAAACCCGCAACTGTCCGATTGCGAGTTAGACGCTGTAGCATTTGACCAAGTGTAAATAGCGCACAGCTAGACGGGATATGAGGCCACTATTCTTCCATCACAAAGCTCAAATCACGTTATCCAACGCTGACCATCTCCTCAAGCAACGGGAACTTCTTTCTGGAAACAAAACTTCTAGGTCGATTGAAACTCTCGAAACTCCGTATCATTTATGAACCATCTCTAAATCGTCAACTTATCTATCCTAACAAGTCATTGATCCACACAGGTGAAGTTGGAATTCAGCCAGATGGTACCGTACCGATGAGCGGTAACTTTGCCCAATTCAACAGCTGGATATGGAAAATCCATATTCAAGTCAGTTTCATCATTCGCACGAAGCTGATCGGTGGACAGGTAGCCATGCGGCAAGTATGTGATTGTTAACTACAGAGGAACGTGGTCGATTATGTGCACATTTACTCCAAGAGACTGAATAGGGACAAAAGGTGTCGTATGGATAAGCAGGATAAGAACCAACATCTCAATTAAAAAAAACTGCATCAAATTTCCTAGAATATAGACGTATAATAGTGTCCGTAAATGTTACTCACGTGGATTCGCTTTCCGACATTCATCGTATTTGGTCAGAAAATGATTAAGCGTGTCCCATCCACCTCCAACGCGAACCATTACGTGATTTCGCAGAATCTACAATCATGAGTGAGATATCGATAAGTGAAGACCGCAAAAAACTAATCCTCAAATGTTACCTGACAGAATGAAAGGTGCTTATTAACTGCAGTCCTTAAGTTATGGATTTGCTGGACAACTTTTTCTATGTTGACGAAGCCATCGCATCATGTCCCAAGTATAAGAACTGTAGACACGAGGCTTTGCAGAGTATAGAGTGATCCTTGTCTTCGTATACTGGTAAAAAAACAGCAGTGTGTACCTGCTATGAACTTTTTACAGCTGAATGCTCCATGAAGCTGAGTGAAAGTAGAAAACCGTGCAAAATGGACGCGTAACACATCCACCTGTGTGCTTCACTGAAGAAACATGGTGACCTTTCGTTTTGTCGCTGCTGGTTCGTCGAGTTACAGCCGGCCAGATGGCCACTTCCAATGTAAGCATAATCAGTGAAAAGCCACGCTGATGATGTGAGTCAGCAAGAGATCCTGCTGCTTATTTTGGGCTGTAGATACATAGGGAAAACCGGTATGTACAGTGGCCTCTTCACAGAGAGAAGACCACTTTGAAATTCCCTGGAGGTAGTCTCTCGTTAAGGGCAATGTCACCGGTCTGAAATCAGTGCTACGCTGTTGTTAGAGAATTTCATGGAAGTTATGCAATCTCGAGGGGATTTTTCGGGAAAAAAATAGTGTTTTCTGACAGAGTTCGTCTCCTAATACCAGAAGGTCTGAAATCAGTGCTACGCTGTTGTTAGGTAATTTCATGGAAGTTGTGCAATCTTGAGGGGATTTTTCGGGAAAAAATAGTGTTTCCTGACAGAGTTCGTCTCCTAATACCAGAACAGTGTACTGAATTGCTCTAAACTCAACAGAATTTTTGAGGATAAAGCCTCAAAGAGAATTCCTGGCCTACTCACCGTGTAGGTGGCTTCTTCACAGAGCCTTTCACAGAGAAAAGACCACTTTGAACTTCCCTGGAGGTAGTCTCTCGTTAAGGGCAAGGTCACCGGTCTGAAATCAGTGCTACGCTGTTGTTAGAGAATTTCATGGAAGTTATGCAATCTCGAGGGGATTTTTCGGGAAAAAAATAGTGTTTTCTGACAGAGTTCGTCTCCTAATACCAGAATGTACTGAATTGCTCTAAACTTCAACAGAATTTTGAGGATAAAGCCTCAAAGAGAATTCCTGGCCTACTCACCGTGTAGATTCCGTTTATTTGTGGCTTTTGCTTGCATCTTGTTTGATTAGAGAGAATTCATTGGAACCTTCATCTAGCTTCAAATCCATCTGAGTAGAATCGATGTCATACTGAGAGGTGATAACGACAATGGCCCGCAAAATCATGCAAAAGTAACCCAAAAGCCACCCTTAAAAAGTGGTTTTTCTTCAATGTTTTCTGGCGTCATAGGTCAGAGTAGCTCTAAGACCAAACATTCAGTGTCATATGTTGAAACCTAACTTTGCTCTCCTCTTCAGGGATGCTATCCCAAGTAGACGTTGACCAAGCAATGTCAAATTAGAGTTGTACCGAAAACCTATCTGGGCCAAAGAGACAACTGATATAAATCCATCGTCTCTGTCAGCCTCCGATACAATACTCACTGAAAACAATGAACACGCCACAACAAACAAGTATCATGATGCATAAATATCTTGATTTCTTCCATGCGCCGGATACATCAGTAGCCTGACCACTGGTGAAAAGGGCTCCTAAGTTTTACCCATTCCATGGAGGACCTGATAATTATCATGGTAGTAGCATGGAATCCCTACAGATGACAATTATTCGTTCGATGCTAATCATGCAATGTGAGGTAGAGTTAAACGTTTATCGAGTAGTTCAGATGAGTTTCTGATTTCAAATTTAGTCAAAGCAATTTTCAATGGTTTCAAATGACATGTACACTTGTTCACTGCTAACCTAGGCATCTAGAATTCTCGTATAGCCACCCAAGCATGTGGGTTTCTCTTTGTTTCTTATAAGTTGTCGGACATATGTCCTTCTTTGAGGTTACCAATTCCCATCGGGGACCCAAAGTGTAGATGTGAAATGATTCCACTGGATACAAAAAAGAATTGTACAAAAGTCTGGAAGGAATGCTCCTCGTCAATTAGCTTGGAGGGTGGCCTGTTTTCGTGGGGTCCCTCCTACTAGGCTCGCTTGAACGATTAAACAAAAACTCAGGTGCATAGAGTTGATCGTACTTATTATCATTCCTTGATAGCAGCTGGGCAGGAGGATGTCTTAAAAATTCCCGGTTTGTTTATGTCTACGCTAAAGTTGGCGGGTGCGCTGTCCAGTGAATCGATTTGTAGAATTCGATATTTGCAAGTGGTTTCTGCTAGCATATAAATTTGTGACGGATTGACCAAGAGGGTCAACCACAGAGAACAAGTTTTGCTCATTCGTTCCATGAACTCGATATCTGGTCGATTTGGAAAAGGTCTATACAATCGTCGAAAAACGTTCACAACTTCAAACGAAGAACGAATGAGCAGGTCTTGGAAACACAACCACTCAGTTCACCACTCCAAGCCACTAGGTAAAGTTGTCGACATTTTGCTTGTAACAAGACTAGAACACTAAATGCCTACCGGAGATAGCCGGCAGTCATACTCCGATAGTTTAGCAATGAAACACCTCCATTTTTTGTGTCTTAATGAGGTTTCCTAATTTTGCTTGTAACAAGACTAGAACACTAACTGCCTACCGGAGATAGCCGGCAAACAGACTCCGGTAGTTTAGCAATGAAATACCTCCGTTTTTTGTGTCTTAATGAGGTTTCCTGATAAGATGGCCCACAGCTAATAACTGAGTGTAATGAAAACTAACTCTCAAAATCACACTTGCCTTTGGGGCAACTGCTCAATGGCGGCAAGACAGGACAAGCTATGACATGCGTAGTTCTGAGCTGAAAAGAAACGTCATTCTGTCCGGACGTATGCATTCGTGACTCATCAAATTGTGGACGTATGCTCGTCACGCAACTACGTACTATGTGGTGAACACTCACCACATAACCAGATTTCTCCCAACACGCCATGCAGGGGACGGATAAACAAATCTCAGTCCTTTATGGGTACAAGGTATGAGGAGAACGTCCGAAACACAGGACCGAAGCACGCCACTCGAATTTTAACATTCGGCGTCCACTGCTATTTCAGTCCCATTCCAATGTATCGTTGGTCCGAAGCACGACCAGTCATCGTTTCCTTACAGTAATGCATTGTGGCAGCCGCTTTGTTTGGAGAAAATGTCAACAGTTGCTGGGAAATATCAGTTACTTGCTAGGTCGAGACGTATATACCTTAGGTGATAGCGAGACAAAGCTACATAGACAGACTGTTTTTGGTTGGAATGTGAATTTTTTGCAGCATCAGAAAAGGTATTCCAGTTCAACAGCTGAATAACCATCAGCAAACTAGGAACAGAACCGGCGACACACGCGGGTCACTAACCACTGAAGAGGTCCAACGCCGATACCTTGGATCAAGGAAAAATGCATTCAGTGCTTAGCATACACTGCGCAAAAAAACAGCAAGAGACAGCTATCACATACGTGTTGCCGGAAACAAATAACAGTCAAGCACCTTCGAAATAAGTTACATTTTACCACACTTGTGGAGGAGAAACCAATTATTCTAATGAAAAAAAGCATTTTCCTCTAGACGGTTTCAAGACCTCACGATATCCTGTGACCAACCGCACCCGTTTGAATTGGCTTGTTTACTGTCTTTCAGCGCGATTACGGCAAGACCACACGCCGTGGCAAATTAATTCAAGGATCGCCTGACCAAAGGTCCTAGAGTTAAAAGAAGACACGATGATGTTCAGTTCGCGTGATCTGCCCTGCCAAGGTACTCATTCTTTCGGTAGTGCTCAAAAATTCTTACCAGTTGTTGACAAGTGGTAGTGGCGGTGACCGATTTCGGAGGAGCATGTAGCCCTAAGCGTTGACTGGTGAAAGTTACCGGTTGAACTGAGGCAGCCGTTGATTGATATTCCGACGTGGTGTTGAGAAACCGAGTCAAATAAAGCATACTGTATTATACCAAGTTTGTGTGAAGCTTAAAAACCTGTGTACGAGTAGAGCACGAATCACTGAAAACCTCCATTTATTCCACCAAGCTATGTTTCTTATACCATTCTGGTTCGATTGGTGCCCGGTGCACTACAGTCTGACCTTAAACAGCTCACTATTCATTCGATATTCTTATTTTTCGCTCTTCTTATGAAAAGAGGTAGGCGGTTTCCAAATACTAGATATTCTGTTCTTGATTTTATTTGAAATTAAGGATTTGGCACATGTTCACATGGAACCTGACTTGTGTGGATGCTTCTAAAACATTTTATGCACGTTCGATCATTGTATAGCGAGCTTATACCTAAATCGTTCAGCTAAACAGCTTAGACACGTGACCAACTCACTTAATGTGGCACTCAGCGGAGTATTCGTCAGTTCTTTCATCGATTGCACCTCTCTACTCCATACTTGCTATGCGACCCGGATGGGGCACGAGGGCTAAAACTACTAGATCGCCTAATTCTAGACAGAAGCTGTCAAAAAACAGGTTTGGGTTCGAATAAAGGGCTATCCGGTGAATAGCATCGTATCTCTACCTCTTTACCTACCTACCTACCTTTACATCTTTGCCTACGAACTATCACGAGCTCGCAACCAATTCAGATAGTACTTAAACTATCTGTTTTGATGCGCTATGCTCACTCAAGACTACTTTATTGTTGTTTAAATGTACCACTTTCGCTTAAACAACTTAGCTAACCGAAATAAAGAAAGGATTATGTACGAGTCCTCCAGAGCTCCAAAGAGTAGTTTTCGTACTTTTTACATCCTTGGACAAACCTGTCTTCACGAAGTAAATCTGGCTTTTCAAAAATCGGACAGAAAAGTATTCCTTGTTAAACAAGACCACAATAATTATTAAATAAAATCCCTCCGTAGATCATTGTGACGAACGCTGGAGCAACATGCCTCTTTTGGTTGGTTCATAAGAATTCGTTTTGTACTGTCACCTATGTCCGTCGCAATTAGTTGTCTCCAAGTGTGACAAATAATAGTAATTCCAGTCTACTAGCAACATCGGTAGAATATTGCCAAAAGATCTATGTTGTACTATGACAGTGTCAGTGCCCGTTAGATCTGTTTTCGCCGAAAGTTGAGACTTCAAACGAATCACTGAAAAGAACTCTACAGTTGTTTCCATAACCTCTGGGTCCCCCGGTGAGTCATGTCAATACTACTATTGTTTTGTTCCATACACAACCTATTCCCCGCATGCATTCTGGTAAGTAGCGACTAAGTTTCTGCCCAAGACAGATATTTTTAGAAATCTGGAAAGGTTTGTTTATTCTCTTATTCCTTTTGGTTGTCTACACTTGCACGTACGCACGCATTAGGAGTTATAAGAATCAATTTGTCGGATTGCCGAACGTGACTAATGTAGTCAGTATTCATCTCCCGTCAGCCACAGATCGGGGATTTAGTATATTCTGAAGAATGTGACTTCTCCGTGGCTAGATAGCTTTTATTCTATTCAGAAGAGCACAACTTTTTCGTTTAATGCATCCTAACACCCCAGCTCTGTTTATCAGCTGAGCCAGTTTTCTGGACTCAAACAAAATCCAGTGCCCCACAAGTTGCATCCCCGAATAAATTACTTTGAAGGCAAACGCCATTCTCAACCAGATGTGATTCCATGTGTAGCGGTTTGTCGAACTAATGCTTCTTTCTCCAAGGATCGATAACTATTCTGATAGATCACCAATAATCAGATCAAGCGGAAGAATAAGTCCGCGGCTGGTTTAACAGAGGACCACGCCTAATTTAAGTCCATCGACCGGTTGACAAGCGCGAAACCCTTGATAAAATTGTCCGAAACTGCTAAACACATGGTCACGTGACCGATTCCTCTATGCCCAACTGACAAGGACGAAAGCCGTCTGTAGCTGTTAAATTCCATTTCGTTTGTTCTACATCTTCAGGAGATTCACCAGTTGGTTTCCAATTAGACACCCGTTATACGTGACCTCTGTTGTAATGTGCCTACTTATGGTTTAACACAGTAGTACGTTAGTCTGGTTACACCTCCAAAAGCCGTACGGACGTTGTGGTGAACGTGTATTCAGTTGAATCAAGTAAAAATCCATGTCATTCGGCTAACGTTCTCGGGTAGACGCTTTCTTGGGTAGTTTGTGCGTGCAATAAAGACTTCGTCCTGCCAGTAAAGTTATTCTAAGCTGAAAAGCCCAGAAGCATTGTAGAGCTCTATCAGTCTCGTTGGGAAACATCAACAGTGCACATCTCACGAAACTCAGTTTCGAACCCGCGACTTCCCAGCCGACGGTTGAACACTTAGCAGTTTGGCCACGAGCAGCTGAACAGTAGTGTAATTAGCCCTTGCTTAGACAGGACATTAATCACGGAACTGAACAGTAGTGTAATTAGCCCTTGCTTAAACAGGACATTAATCACGAAAACCACACCAGGTGGTTACGTATTGGTCGGCTCCTCGAGTGACGACTTCTCAGGAGGAAGCTTCACACAGTCAGTGAAGTCATCCTTCCTCTGGGCTACTTATTGTTTCATGGTAGTATGAAGAGATTCGGTGATATTTAATAGATATTTATGAATTGCTAACAAACTTATGACATCCTGTGCGGAAATCAGTGCTGTATAGCAGCTTAGTAAGTACGGTCAGTGCAAAAACACGATGAATTCTTAAGTGAAAACAAAAATACTTTACGAAAAGTATGTAGACAACATTAATCACTTCTGTTGCGCGCACTGTTGGGCAGACACATATTGCGCGGTCTATATGCCAGTGTTAATGCGCAATCGCATCTCCGATGCCAATGGTGCGCAAGTGTGCCCAAGACAAGCCAGTCCGAAATATGTGGCAACTCGGTTTGTCCACATGAAAGACCAGAAACTCGATCAAACACTGCTCTGTGTGTTGTACGATCTACCGGTGCAGTGACTCGTGCAGACTCGCACAGAATCGCGTTGACTAACTGCAGTGACCACCCCCTATGAGTCCAACAACCATGGCAGTGCGCGTTCATCAGACTCCATAAATCAGGACTTGATTCGATTTCAGTCCGGCAGTGGTTTTGAAACTTGATACTCGTGTATCCTCTTAGTGTGCTGTGTTGAGAATAAAAGACGGATAGAACGTTCCAAAACAAGTAGACTCGTTCGGTGCCAGTAATTCACCGACAAACACTCAAATGTAGGGAATTGCAATCAGCGGAGTGTTGAAAGCTAATTAATACAAAGCAAGAGTGAAGTATTTATTCTGAGAGAACTCTAACTTGGGTAGTGTCACTGAATACACAAGCTTACTCAGCCATGTCGAACTATCTGAGGTCCATTCATAATTTCTAGATAATTCCTGCTTGGAATTCAGCAAATCGACACATCTGGAGATTCACAAGCATCCATGCATATACGTTGGTCCACTTGCTCATTTCAGTTGGTTTTCGCAGCATCCATGCATATACGTTGGTCCACTTGTTATGTTGCTCATTTCAGTTGGCTTTTGGCTGGGTGATGCTATTTGCCAGGCGAGGCGCGGGACCAAAGAGGAGATATTCTGTGACTCCCGGAACGGCTGAATTACCTCTCACACTACAACAGAAATTGCTTGCAGCAATACCTATAATTTAGCAGCGGACAACTACTAGCAACTGCTGGTATCACAAGCACGCTCGATTCACTATCCCATTCTCCAGTGATCTAGCCGAAAAATTAGCCCTAAATTGGTTCAGACATTGACCAATTGAATTTTTTTTCATTTAAAGTAGTAGCTGGAGACGGGATGGCTCGAGGCACGGTAACTCAGTTTCAGTAACTCAAGTTCCGAATATCTCTCTCTGCAATACGAGACTGAATTATCTTGATAAATTATCCTTCCTGAAGGTTAATATGTGGATTAAGAGTGATGAAAAGTAGATCGTATTGGCCTACGTAACGGGGGGTGAAGGACCACGAGATAGTTCCACCATGTTGTGCTAGTGTACGTCAACCGCGGAAATGTAGTCAGTGATTAGCTAAAGTTCTCAATTCAGATGAAACCTTCAAGGAATCCGCTTGGACCCCCGAATACGAACAAATTCTCGCTACGTAACAAAAGCCTTTGGTATAATTCTTATGGTCGCCCTCCTATGAGTAGATGTCCCCGGCTTAGGAGACACTTAGAGATGCACCCACAATGTTTTATTGAGGGGCGCAATACAGTAGCCAGACAAATGTAGGGAACCGGGTCCACACATTAAATTCCTCTAGTTTTGTTTCATTTCAACTCATAGTATGTCATTCTTTGAGTTCTCACTATGCACTTTCAGGAGACCGCATGTGTTAAATTACGCTCTGATTACCTATTTAGAAAAGATGGGGTCAGTTGAAAGCCAATTGTGAGGTTCTTGTCTCTTGTCCCTTACGCAACATTAATGTTCGAAATCTGAAAGTGAATATTCGGTGTAATATCCGTGAACTGTTCAGCCTCATCACGAAAATACAAAAAAAGACATAAAGGCGCTTGTCACGAGTGAGGTGTATTTGCTTGGATCCTGCCTCCCTGGTCACCATTTGCGAGGCCGCGTGATGGTTGTATTCGTAGCGCGGATCACGCGACGAAAAAGGGTATCTACACCCACAGTCCTTGTGATGACAAGTTGATATTCAGGGAAGAGAACGTATCCCAAATTTACAATGCTAATTAGGGACCGTGTCAGTTCGTGTACCAAAAAAACAAAGTGCATAATAACTTGTATAAAGTGGAATAGACTGAGTTCGTTTGGATGGTTTCTTGCTTCAGCAAAATCGGGTCGCCATTTACCCCGATAACTGGGACTTACAGATCACCCACACTAGAAGTACCGCGAAGTGAAGCAACAACGCACTCGAGTTCTCTTTGACTCGGAAATATAAATCAGTCGATTTAAGGGAAGTGTTTTTCATTACATGATGCAGTAAAATCAAATTAGGCTAAGCGAGCGAATTATCAACCACATTTATAGTCAGGGTTGTATCGTTATCACATTTGTCGAGGAGTGGGAACACTAGGAATTAGTGAGTGGATACCCTGTTCCATGCTGTTTAAGAAGGGAGGTATGAATATCAAGCTGTATTTAGCTTAACCTGATATTGCACGTACTGCCCAAACGCACTATCGATTCGACCCAACCTGCTGACAAGCAGGACTGGGCACTGTGATGTTTGCGGCGAAACGCTGCCTTACAATTATCCAAACAAGAAAAGCCGGAGATAAATCTCACTTATAACAGTAAGTAACATCCAGCTCAACCCTTGACCTACGAGATTTGAGGTGCCTCATCCGAATTTCCTGGGCATTTTTCCAACATTCAATGAACAAAGCAGCAACAGACTGATTAAGACCCATTCAGAATTCAAGGGTGAATGAATTCGTGTGGTTGTTTTGTGTCTGCGTATGAATGAGGTCAGTGCCCTACCCAACAGTTCACGTGCCTGTGCAGGACGTTCGGTTATTATGGGACCCAGCGACTGCACCGGACGCATGGTCTGACTGAATGATAAAACTGGAGAACAGGAGGTGTATACAACAGATTCGGGTTATCAGTTGTTTACACGCTCTCGAAAAAACTCAACACACCGTTAAACACGGGACTCCAAGTCTATTATTGATGAAACAATTAAAACAAATTACCAGAACGCTGGTCGGTACCAAATATTAAAGATCATCCAGCTTCCGATGAAAAGCTAATTAAGCAAGCAGAGGGCATCAGTCGTAACTCCATAACTAATTAGCTTCCCTCATTTTGGAGCGGCCATGAGAACAGCGTCCAAAATCTGTCCCGCCGCATAGCAATAACCCCAAGATTTGTGAATAAACGGATAACCGTTTTATTTTGTTTATACACAAGCAAAGAGTTGGCGACAAACATCAAAGGAAGGACCGCGCGCATAGCTAAATCTTGCCGACCTAATGCATCACAAATCTGCTTCAAAGCTCCATACAAACTTTGATCAGGACAGTCCAACTGTAAACGGACGATGAACAATACAGAAAAACTGAATAGTCTGCCATAAACCTAACCGATAGCAAGTGGGCAAGAGATTTTATCGATCGCATTGTGAGGAAATTTCGTGATCTTCAACCGAGATTTCGTCCTGCCAGTGGAGCTATTCTGTGCTGAAAAGCCCAGAAGCACTGTACAACTGTTTCATCCTTTTCGGGAATGATCAGCAGTGCACATCTCACGAAAATCAGAGTTTCGAACCCTAGGCTTCCCAGCTAATGGCTGAACACTTAGCCGTTTGGCTACGAGCGGCCGAACAGCAGTGTGATTAACTCTCGCTTAGACAAGACAGCGTCATTCATCCTTCAATCATGGAAGTCATATCAAATGGTCACGTATTGAGTGGCTCCTAGAGTGACGACTTCTCATATAGAAGTTAGACTAATCTTGCCAAATTACTCTTGCTCTGGGCTATTCATTGATTGATGGTGGTAAGGGAACCTGATAATTTTTAATAGAAATTTCGTTCGACCACTGACCAGGAGGTCCCGGGTTCAAGACACCTTGGTGGAGTTTCGTGAGTTGCGCACTCCTGATGATTCCCAACAAGGATGACAGAGCGTTGAAGTGTTTCACGGCTTTTCAGCATAGATTGGTTTAACTGACAGGATGAAAGCTCAATTCAGAAAAATTTCCATTGCTTTGTTTGTATTCGCGACTTATGAAATTGGTTGTGTGGAAGTGAACAACGTGTCCAAGCTTCTGAATTTAAGAAACGTCCAGGTTTTGTTACTGACAGCTTACTGTCACTGTTCTGTCCATATGAGATACAGATAAGATTCCAGTGTAACTTATAAATCATTCGTGTGGAGAAACCCCCACAGAAATGCCAGACAAATATAGCTAACGTGTACGAACAAAATTCCCAAAGGTTTGTACTTAGTCGATTATACTGACCCATCAATCGTGATGCTAAAAGAAAACGAAGATACAAAAGATGTCTACATGTTCCCACCCGGGTTCGCTTCTTCACAAACTGGAATTGCTGCTACCAGTCTTTCTTGGTTTCAGCATTAAGTAGGGAAGTTATGTCGGTGCATCAAATGGTAGACTTACCCGTACAAAAATTTGTGTGCACTTGTCACCAAACAAGTACCGTCCTTCACTAACGCGAATCATCGGGAACGTTTGCGGGCAGGTGCACTGAGACAGGAGGTCGCGAACCTGGATAAACAATATGGAGTGGCAAGGAATGGATGAGTGAACGATCGATGATTCCGATGCATACTATCACCTATGTTTACATTTAAACGACTTATTTACTTGGAAAAATGATTGAACGGTTATTATTAACCTTCCGCCACCCAAAGTTTCCGGCGTGGTGTGAACGGGAAAGTAAGCCCACCAACAGCTAGTGAAGTTCATTGAGGATCACGTTTTGCAGTAAACATAGCTTAGAAAACGCGTGGTTATCAGAAGTTCGGCAACAGTACTGACCAGTTCAGTGGTTGTTGGAATCAGAACTAACTATGGTATTTGCAAATTAAAGTGACGTTATTAGTACAAATGAGATATTCAGCTGAATCTCGACAGTAAAATCACATTAGTTTGTAGGCGAGCGTCTGTCCCAACAATGTGTTCCCTTTGCTATCCGGGTACGAAATAGGATCGATGGAAACTTGGGAATCGGGCCTACATGACGAGGCCTTACAGCGGTGAAGCCGTTAGTGGTCCGTCTGAGTCTCATCAACCATGCAAGTAGCGTCATATCTGAAATATCGTTACCGGGACAGCTAGTTCACTATGAGTTGGATATGCATGTAATTAGAGAAAATCGGGTCAAGACATTTTGCGTGTGTTATGCTATGACACAGGTTCACGATCCTCTCCAGTCTTTGCAAATAGTTTCCGATTAAACTCGAGACTGGAGGGCACAAAAACTGCTTGAACGAACGAAAAAATTGACCAATGGATGAAATGAGAAGAATAGAACGTTTGGTCATCTTATTGTTCAGGTAGATGGTGCAGTAACCTATTGAAAGCCATTTGGTGCACTGTATATTGGTACAAACGCGATACAATTTTTACGCCCTAAAATTATGCAGTGGCAGGAGCAGACGGTACCAAAAAATCGGTTAACTAGATCTAGATCGCTTGTTGAACAAAGACAATGACACCGCTGAAACAGACTTATATCAAATAGAACGAGCGCGAAATATGGTAGTCGACGGAGCTATCTACCTGCGTTCCGCTTTGTCTCTCCTGAGTGTAAAGATATGTTGTTTGCCCGAACAGTCATGCCACCAGGGATGAAGTTTGTCCACCCAATAGGAGTACGCTGCGTCTGCACCTCATGTATTTGCATCACACGTGTGTTCTTGGTTAGGTCTTTCCCGATTCTGCACCTCATGTATTTGCATCACACGTGAGTGTGTTCTTGGTTAGGTTTTTCCCGAGCATATTTCAATCTCTTCTAGATCAGCTAGAAAAAAGGCCTATCGGGATCAATACTGCTCATTTGTGTTCCATCCTTCACACGAATTAAGTACCCGTCCTACTTTATCCATACCCCAAACTCAGCTGTGGAGGAGAAATTTTGTATGGAAAAAGATACGGAAAACATCGTAATCCGTGTGTGTCTTTCAAACAATCATCAACGTGCCTTGAATTTTTCCATGGGCAGCGATTATTCATTTCTGGTGTTGATCAACAACAAGAACGGGGTCAAGGGATACCTATTGAAAGAAACCCTCATACGACGCCTGGACATCCAGTATATCGTCAATCACGGGCTGCCGCATCGAGAATACCACTGACTATTCAAGGCTTGGTGCGAATCAGAAGAGAAATTGTTTTTTGACATCGTCATACGACAGATATTCATCGACATGAAACTTGTCTCTAAATATTCGTGGCATTTTTTTTAATTCAAAATATTGCTTTTATTAGTTTTCGAAGCGGCTGCATGATAGGAATAATAAAAATAATAAAGAATAATGGTCCAACACAATCACCATCATCAGCTGCAAAAACCGCGTGTTTGTCGTACAGTGGTTATAGCTTCCAAAGTTTCGTTCACCAGTGATCATCATCATCGACAGTATGACTTCAGTGTTTAACACCGATGCATCACTGCCGTACCGCCGAAGATCCGAATAGGTGAGACAGCTTGGAGATGGTAGCTGATCTAGTTGATTCATCAACACAGGAGTGTCAGTGAACTTTTCATTGGAGAGGTTTGGAGGTAGCTATGTATTCAAGGTAATAGCTTGAGCGCACAAGCGTCGCTGAGGGCGTGACTGTGTCATGTCTGACAATGTCTGTAATCATTGTTGTCGGAGTCCATATCCAGGGAGACGGTAATTACCAGCGCAAATGAGTTCGCTGGTAATGGCTTTTATACTCCACTGCCAAGTGATGGCTTGACCTCTTCTGGATCGTTTACACCGTGCACGTGGTTGTGCGAATAGAACCCCTGGAGGAACTCAGTCGTCTGGAATATGCAGCACGTAGCCGAATCAGCGCAGCCTATAGAATGTGATCAGTTCATCGATCGTGGGCGAGTTATTTCTTTCTAAAACCATTCAGCGTATTTCAGCATTACTGGTCCGGTGTTTCAACCAGACTCTAGCAATGCTCTGAAGATAGCTATGGACTTTTGATGTCCTCGGCGCACACAGGCCACGTTTTTGACCCGTATAACAACATAAGGTGCACCGCAGTATTGTAAACTCGACCCTTGACGGACAAGCTGGTATCAGGCTTACACCAATGGTGACGCCGGTTTACAAAAGTTGATTTGGTCTTCCTAATCCGGATGGGAATATCATCTTTCTCGAGACACCCGGGACCGATATAGCTGCCCAGGCAGACAAACCTGTCTACCACCACAATCGGCTCATCCGCAAGAACGAGGCTAGGGTTGCTGCTGGGTCAGCTGCTGCTGCTAGGGTCTTGCAGCAGTTGTGAGGTGCATTCCAGGCCGTGAGGAAGGATTATTAGAACATTTAGTGTTGTTTGCATTGCGATGGTGCCAGATCCAAGAATAGCTACCTCGTCTGTGAGCGAATGCCTCGAGAGCACTTCAACCCCACAGGCACTAGAAGCTGGTAGTGAGTCCCATGATCGTATCAGTGACTAAGCTGAAGAGGAAAGGTGAAAGAGGACAGCCTTGTCCAACATCACTGGGTGCAGGGAATTCAGGCGAGCTTTGCACAGATACCATGGTACCTGAGACTCCACAGATTCAAAAGAAGCTTTCAAGTCACAGAAAGTAACCATCGTTTGACGCCTGAAGCAATAACACTGTTCCGGAATCTGTAGTAGGATGAATGTGTGACAGGTACATCTTCTCTCTGGACGAAACCTAACCTGGCCTTTACGGATCTGCCTATGTGTTCAGTCAACTTTCGAAGGATGAGACCATAGAGCAAGTTCGACGCCACAAATACCAGACTAATTCCATGGTGGTTTTCACACTAGGGTAACTGTCGTCATTCCCCACTCGGCATCCACTTTCTCTCCACTTTATATCGCACTAAAGAACTTTGTTAGATAGGTCACCAGGGATTCTCCGCATTCTTTGAAGGGGGCTGGATACAGACCGTCCAGTCCTGGCGCCTTCTCACATTTCAGTATAGTTCGTACCTTGTTTCTTCTTCCGATGGGCAATTGAGGTTTACATTCCATCAGTAAAACTGTTCTTCGAAGTGTTTCGCCCATCTTACCAGTCGATATTTTTGAGATTGAATTAATGAGCTGCGACTAAATCAGGGTTCTGTACAAATTTGATAAGACGAAATAGATCCACAAAGGACCAAGGTATAAACTGTCATCACTGCTAGTAGCGCGCAATTTACTTTCGGTTGAATAAACCAGTTTTTCAGAAAATTCCCTGCCTAGGTTTCCAATGAACCTCAAATATAATTATATCAAGTATAAATATCATGATTGGGAGGTATGTGATTAGCATACCACAGAAGTACTTTCTTGAAAACGCTTCTTCCTCACGGTGGTCTTCAGGCTAACTGGGCTGTCTGATAGTCGAATAAGCGGGTTCACGAGTGCAGTTGCAACTGCCCACAAGCAAACACCTAATACTGACTTAAGATAGTGTAATCTGAGGACAATGAAACTTACCTGCTGGTTCCACGTTTTTTCTCACTTCAACTTGTACCGTCTGCATCCAAATGTTGTGGAGACCCAAGTAAGCGTACGATCTAAATGGCTGAACTAATGTGAAAGTTGGGGTAACACCCGTCTGGCGAGCGGGAGGTCAGGAAGCCTACCATGCCTAAGAAACGGAAGTACGGTTTACAAAGATCAACCGACTGAATGAATCATCAGAATCGGTTGGTCACAATCATAGAATCCGTCCGTATTAGCTAACCTAACATTAGGACTCACAAGTTAGATAATTTCCGTTTGATAACGACCGTCTCCGCATTTCCACCTAAGCTCTGTGTAGTATTCTCGGGGTAGCATAGATGCACGGTAATGCCAGGCCAGTGTATACCCGTTTTCCTGTGTCAACAAGGTGTGCTAACATAGAACTAATAATTGTCCGTGTGACGCCTTTTGTTGATCAATATGGGCTATGTCCAGACGTGGAAAACATCATCGTTCTTACGGTGTAAGATGCTCCCAGAAGCAAGCAAACCGGGAAGTGCCCATAAAGCCAGACGAGGAAGTTGTTTCTTCGTTGGTTGTCTTAGCATCGGAAGTCTAGTAAGGGTCAGGCGTCAGTTAACAAGTAAACTTCAAGTCTAATGGATGAAAGACCGTAGAAGAGCATTTCCCTCAACGGAGATGTTTCAATGAAGCCATTAATAAAAATCCGGTTATTAGCTCAAATTAACTTGATGGATGGACAGAACCATTCGAGAGTAAACGATCGGAATGTATGATTTACGGTGAATAACATGCGGTAGAAATAGTCAAAATGTTACGTGCATCTTTTTCTTATTGGTATTTCATGCGTCCTGAGAGGTGTACGACTTGAGACTTGAATCCCGACTCAATGAACAGTTCTCAGAATCTGGTGCTTCAGTAGACTAATGTCTGGCTCCAGACGATAGTTACTGGGACGTCGTTTAAACAGTCGGGCACACCAATCACATCGCTCAAGCGTGAACACGTTCACCTGTTCAGACGTGAAACTTCAGACGCGTCCAAAGTGTGCTGGGGTAGTGGTAACACGCTCGCCTCGCATGTTAGACGTGCGGAGTTCAAACCTTGTCACGGCGCTCAAACAAGGGTGAAACTCGAGTCCAGCGCTTCCACCTTTGGTGTGGACTCACCAGAATAATTACGCTAGGACAGGAGGACGACTGTTCAAACGAGTAATGTGCATATGAACGAAAACTTGAACCTTGATTTGTCCAACTGACGAGGGCCTTGTTCACGAAGTAAGGCCATACAGTTAAAACCACATACATTGCGTTGCATAAATGACGTTATAAGGACGCATAACTGCACTCGGTCAGACTTACGGAAACGCGGTAGCGGTAGTAGCGTTGTATGCAACTGCAGCCTATCAGAACCCGAACACTATACAGAATAAAACGTTCAATGCATGGGCATATAGTGATTATCAGTCTGTCAGAAGACATGAGAGAGCTCTTGCGGTTGACTTCAGATACAATACCGGTGACTTGGTCATTTCTGGCACGTCTGCTTTACGTAATCTAGGGGTGCACATAACTACTTGGTTTTCCGCAGAGGCGAAAAGAAGTTTTTGGCCGATGATGAGAGAAAAAGCCTCATGCTCACTGAACACTAATCAGGACCCCGAATCCCAAATCTAGCTGTGCTCGAAACAAGCTGTTCAACTGTACATTACAATTTCAATAAAATAAAGTTGCTAGAAGCTATCTCAAACGGTCGCAAGTGACTGGAGTGGACGGCACCTTACCCCATTGTTCGTGTGACAGTGAATTCGGATGTCGCTTCGAGGAAACCTACTCTAACTAGATAGCGAACCATGTTCTAAATTGAACTGTGTCATCTATACGTACCTTGTGGGTGGTATCTCTCATGTGCTTTGCAGCGTTGCTTTAAAACGACCTTGAATAGGAGAAAGTCACTGAACAGCATTTCTCAATCATTCGTATTGTCCGTAATAGCACTGTGAGGTTTGCATTACTGAAGGGAATGATGAGACACCAATTTGAATTCCAGAACTCCTGCACCCAATTCCAAATCGTGCGGCAATGTCATTAAAGAACGCCTGACAGACAAAAACAACTTGCGACTAACACAGCGTTGGTATGGTACGTTTGGAAGCACCCTTTTCATTCACTACATCTCGGGTGGGATACGATGGATAGTTCCAAAGTTCAGGTTACAAGCCCTTCCTGTGTTACATCTAACGAATAGATTTTGGGGCTAGCAAAATGCAAATAAATCCCTTCTCTGACATTATGACCAGAACATGAGGTACCTGACCAAATGTATTTCTGAGCTCGAGATAGCTCAGTGGTTAAGACGCGAATGTACTGACCGAACACAATCTCGGTTACTCGAATTACCTTACGAATGGACACACAAAGCAAGCGAATCAACATTCAGTGTTACTAAACAATGCAGTGACAGTCAGATTGACTCCCATTCTCCAACTCGTCCACCCGTACGAGTCAGGTAAACCATCCGTACAGATGGCATGCCAGACGGGTGATTCATGCAGGCGCGTTTGTTTGACAAGCCAATAGGGCTTTGCAAACGCCGGCCTTCAGGCCGGCGGACGACCTGACTTAGCACACCAACGACAATGTGGTTAGCTAGCTTCACGCAGACACGTGTGAACGAAAACATTTGCGAGGTCAACGGAAGACAAGCATTCTTCGGCGGTTAAACGCTTTCAGTGCATGGAGTTATGGTATCTGTGATTTGAAGGTAGCAAAATGAGGGCAGCAAAATAGGTTGACTGTGAAATGGATATTCGAAACTCACTTCCCATCTCTCTCAGACACTTAAAAGCTGAATTTTTTGTTCAAACTGAAATTCATAGTTAAGCCAATGGAATGACCTATTACTTCACGGAATGACATCGAAGACTGGAAAGTCGAAGTATTCTTTGTAAAATGTTTGGGACCGATTGGGAAGTCGTCGTTTCAATAAATCCACCGATTGTTTACCAAACCCCTCTGAAACGAAGTATTCTTTATTGAACCACCGCTACCCATATGCTGGAAAAATCTTCGAAACCTCACTACCGGTTTAAATCTCCCTGGACGTCCTCAGATAGGCCCAGTTCGCGAGTCTTTATCAACCAGATTTCCCAGTTGAACAGGTATTTTGCGATAAACGCTCATTTTTAAATTAATTTAGTGTTAACAGGAGATTCAGATCACCCTCTGTTCCAGCTGGAGATTATAATGAACGATCGGTTCAGCCGATATGCTGTTGAGTCTCCACTTGACATCAATTTTAAGGGGATACATTTTCAAAGGATCAACCATCTGGCAAGTCATAATCAGGGTGAAGAGCGCAATGACCTGTGTACTTTGGGGTTGATCCTATAAGTTACCGGATTTTTTCATGATCTGCTTTTAATCCAACATGACGATTCAGGCGCCAATTCTAAACATTAAATGTGGGATTTCAACAACTCTGCGTGCTGACCCACGAGAATGAGACAGTCGGAGGCTATGCAGCAAGAGCTCCTGTGCTCTCCGAAGGGTTTTTACAGACAAACTGATGGGGACTGTATTAATATCCGATCCAAAATATGCACGTCGCTGAATCGAATCTTCGTAAACCGAAGGTGAACACTTGTATCTCACAATTGGATACATTTGTCTGAAATGGATTCAGCTGGCTGTAATACATGATACGGAAAGGGTGAATTTACAGGACACTAGTTACATGTAACGGTAGGTTTGTTGTCTGGTATGTCTAAAAGCCGATCCTCACTACTTTTACGCACCATTCACAGAGTTGGTTCGGATGATGACCGACTAGGATAGTGGCCATCGAATAACTATTGAATATGTTCTCTAGAAAGACTGATATTTCCAGTTGAGCTGACTGACGAATAGCGCAAACGTCAGTTGACTTTAATGCATAGAAGAATAATAGATGTTGCAGAGGGGAAAATACCAGTGACTATCCGCCATAAAAATAACGCAACCTGTGACAAATCCACGTTCATGGGTTCGCTGAGACAGTGGAAATGGTAATAATTTCAGTGGGATTTCTCAAAGACGCATAAGGACTGAGTGATTATTATTAGTCACGGTTTGGCTTGTATCTGTTCAATGCGGAACCCACTCAGATGTTGTACGGATCAACCCCTTAATGAATAGAAGAATAATAGATGTTGCAGAGGGGAAAATACCAGTGACTATCCGCCATAAAAATAACGCAACCTGTGACAAATCCACGTTCATGGGTTCGCTGAGACAGTGGAAATGGTAATAATTTCAGTGGGATTTCTCAAAGATGCATAAGGACTGAGTGATTATTATTAGTCACGGCTTGGCTTGTATCTGTTCAATGCGGAACCCACTCAGATGTTGTACGGATCAACCCCCCGCATTTGCGCTGCCCTGGTTCAGAACCAACACAACGATTTTTGTTGCACTTATGAATAAGTTCTGGGTGTTTCACAAAACGATCGTTCAATTTCTAAAACTATTCTGGAATAGGGGGTTGGAGGGCTAAATGACATATTTCCGACCAAAACATCGCGTTGGAAGCGTACCTACGGAGGCGGGGATGTGTATTTTATGGCCACATAGTAGTGATAAATGTCAACCAAGGAAAATGGGAAAATGGTCGTAAAGGTTTGACGAGAAATCCAATCCAATGCTGGACCGCAACTCAATGTTTAAACTGAGATATCTTAAAGTACAAAGTTAAAGTACAGTGGGAACTGAAATATTACTCTTGCAGGTAGTGTAAGTATTGAAAACTTTACCCAGCCTGCGAGTGGAGCGAATGCGCTATTTACCCCATCATCGCACTTTACTATGCTTTCATGTAACTTTTAATTTTTTGTTGTCTGTGAACTTGCTTACTGCAACCAATGATGCCAATTTCCCGTCTGGACTTGAGCATAGCAACACAAGAAGGCTTGAGTAGTGAATTTTCGGATCCTAAAATGCCCGAGAGTACGACAAAGACATTGATAACCGACTGAAAGAGAACAGTTGAAACAGCAAAGGATGTATGTTCGGTTGAACACGACCGTCAACATGAATCAGTACATTGCCAAATTCAGCGTTGTCGTTCGTGTCGCTCAAACGGTCACCATGATGAGGTGCTCTGAATACCCGATCCTCAAAATCAGTTGACACATTCGCAAAGTTCAAAAGGCTCGGACAGAATTGAGAAGTCCTTATCCGTGGCACGTGAGACGATATTCTCCACGAACTCCGTTGCCTTATTCCACGTACGTTATTAGTGCATAGTACCCTGTTTGGGGGTTGTCATCGTTGCCATCTTCAGAATGTTTTTTAATTCATGTCTCCTCAGTAAGTAACTTTCGCTTGTGAAAACCTCACAGCTTGAAAAACGCAATATCATATTTGGTGAGACATCTTTCAATATATGCACAAGTAAACTATTCATGTCATTGGCAAACTTCGTGGAAATTTGTGTATTGCTTGCATGTATTGTGAATGCGCCTCATCAGTGAAAGTACAGTAGTGTCCATTTCCAGAACACACAAAATACGATCCCTGACCCACTTTTGCAATTTGCATGGGACCAACAGCTAATCTCAACCTTCGTTGTTCAATCGGGCGAAACATTCAACACATTTGCTAGTCCCTTCAAATCATCGGAAGATGGATACAATTGCTGGTCCCTAGAAAGGAATTGACTATGAAGTTTACTTTCAAGCTTTGCAGCGTAGTTCGATCAGATGGCAAGCTCCAACAATCAAACGAACTATGTTTATTCGAATGGGGATTTTCCCATAACAACAAAACCACAAATATTCTAAAGTCATCGCCACACCATTACATTAGGTTTTTAATTTGCGAATCCGGAGAAATGTCGCAACCCTTCAAAATTTATTTCATGCATTCCAACCAGTTAATTAAGAGCTCCATTTCAACAGAAAACTTTCATTCATTCCTATTACGTCATTGCAACAAACAAGATCAGCAAAAATTGCTGTCCGTTAGCACAAACTAGTGTAAGACAAATCGATTTCAAACTGTTTCAAACGATGTGAACCTTCCATTTACCTAGTTCAGTCCGGACATAAGACGCTCAACACTTGTGAGATTGGCATGCGATAACGAACAGCCGAAACACCTTAGGAAAAGCTTCACTCACCAGGTCGTATGCCCAAATGGACAACGCCTGTTAAACCTAACGGAAAATGTTCTGCCTGAAATTCTTCCGAATGTTTCTACTCATAAGGGCGTAGAATGATCCACGTGATTAGTCAATATGGATATGAAGGATACAATTAAAGCGTTGTGAGTTCCGAAATTGTGTCTATTTCGTTACTAGTACAAGCAATCAACTAATCCCATGAGATTAATTTTCCATTTTCCTAATTCCGACAACTAGCTACCACCAAAAATCTCAAAGACAAATGCGGTTGTACTTCGAATTTCGAAAACTCCATCCACGGGGATAAAAGCAGTTCGCAAAAACATCTCTTTATTAGAGAAACGATCAGCTTTACAATCACAATTCTCGTTAACGCAGAACTATCCTCTCGAGAAAACTCCTCATAGAGGAGATAATTTCGGAGGGATAAAAGGTTCCCCCAGTGATATTCTTCCCGTTCTTCGAGTATAAGATCAGTTTTGTCCTCCCAGCGGAGTGATTTGCTCCTCAACAGGATAGAACACAGTGGAAATTCTGTCAGTGATTTAGATTGTTTAGCTGGCTACCACTACAGAATTTCCCAGACTCAGCTAACAACCTAATTCGCAACGTTAACCTGCCCTCTGACCGAAGTTGTTTTTACTCAGCTAATAATATAACCTCGATTAAGCAGACGGCATCATTTGTTGGCATACTTTACAGTAGGAACACCGACTGCAGGTAATGAAGGTGGAGGATAATGTGAACCAACGCATAATAACTCATTATTTCCTGATTTTTCAATAACCATCGTCGTTTCTCGCGTTACATAGGACTATATCTCCGCAATGATTTATCACGTTTAGTGGTTTTTGTTCAAACCTAGCTAGTGCTCAAAATGTGGGTGTTTCGCAAAACGAAAGTGCCTGAGTTGATTCCAGTGTGAGAAATCTCAAGTAATAGATGTTCAGCCCAAATACCCAACGATTATGCTTTCTATATCGATCCGATGAAGGCTACCTCAGAACTTGTTTCTGGATAACAGTACTGAACATCTGCCACCGTCGTTTGTAACTTCCATAAATAGGATTCTGCTAACCGGGCGAAGAGCAGTGGATTGGTTGTCCGTCAATCAAATGGGGCGGAATCGATCGTGTCTAGAGACTTTAGCGGTTAGATTAGGAGTGTAGAGGCTGAACTGAAACCATATGAAGACAAAATATCAGATGACTAGCGAATAAAACCGTGTTGTGCGCATCAATTGGGAGTGAACTGATCCACCGGTAGAAAGCGACAGGAAGACTCTAAACCAGTCAGTGCCGCTTGAGACTGAGTGGCCGAGTTTCCAAAGTGATTAATTGCATGGGAATAAGCCACGAGATCAGTTCAATTGTGATTCAATTCTTTTCAGTTCTTTTCACAAAAGAACTGAATGTAGCTGATGGTTGACCCGCTCAGCAAACCTACGCATCCACCGGAATTCATAGGTAATAAGGTGGCTAAAGAAGTCGGTTGAGTTATACGGGAAAATAAACAAGGCTCTCCCATTTTGTGGGTATTGATTAACCGTTCAGGCCCGAGTTCCACCATGAATGCCGTTGCCGCTTCAAATCAGTCCAGATATACCGGTAGATGACTCATAAGAACAAGTTATGCTGCTGCACTGTCAGACGGGTGTATCAACCAACTGATTTATGCTCTCGCTTTGAAACATGCAGTTAGCTGGCTGTGATCAGAAGGGCTTTCAAGTTACACAGCACCGACTTAGTCATTCGAAGTGAAGGAAACCACTTCTAAAGAGGAAGCAATGTTCAAAAACAAGACTGGTGTATGAAAATGACCTCCTGTTGTTGCTGCAAACGATGACTAAAATGTCTCAAGCAGTCTTAGCAAAAGTACGGTTGACTTTCAACAATACCTCGTCAGTAGAGTTGAGCAGAGGTTCGATAGAAGAGGACAATAAATCAAAGACTTGGGTTTCTGAAGAGTTGTGCTAACTACGACCTTAAGCAGGCTCACCGGGACAAGTGTGTAGCTAGTAATTAACCGTTTAGATATGCAACAAGCATTCCGTCGCAGCATAGGCGTAGGTCCGAATGACTTTAATCAAGAGGACCATGGCGTGTGAATCAGCAGAATATGAAACAGAATGTAAAGGTTCGCGTGATATCAGGATGATCCGATTTCCAGCAACGGATCTGTCTCTCCCTCGCACCATTTGACCTTGGACGTTACAAGCAGACATCATCCGTTCTAATAGTTTCTATTACCTGTGTGACAGACATAGGAGCAGCAAATAGGAGCAGTTGTATTAGCCTATCTGATTTGTTCTTTTAACCAAGAAGGAGTCTTACTTTGTATCAATCATCATGAACGTACTCCGATAGTGGTGCTGAGAATCACGACAATAACATCCACGATTACAGTAACAGAAAGGCTGTCTACTGCCGGTAATACGTAGTTAGTCATGTCTCACTATTCAGCAAATGTTTGCCACTAAGGGTAGTATGGCTCTTGGTCGCTGTCTGAAAACATCCCTATGAGTCTTTAAGATAACGATGTACTAGGAATAGCTCTGATAAAGCAAATTTACTGACCACAAGTCGCCGGGAAAATGTCACGACAGCCTTAAAACCTATGTATAAATCCTAAGTACGGGTGCCGAAACCGATCAGACCAAGAATCTTAGCCAATGTCAAAGTCATTGGAATACTCAACTTCTCGTGCATGCTTTGCTTTCGAAAGTAACTTGCTCAGACACTACCACTCATGAGGAAAAAGTGCATCATTTTTATGTTGGGCTTTCAACCTGATTGAATTTGGCTTCAATGGATTCTGCTCGTCTTGCGTATGTTCGAGCGGAAGGACATATATAAAGTGTTGCGTTTTTCTGTTTTGCCTTATTCACCAGGAGACTATGGGGATTTACCGGCCACCCGTAGTTGCAAAACTATGGGTACATAGAGAAGGAACACTTACGGGCTCAAGATAGCTCAGCGGCTAAGGAACGAAACTATTGGCCAGAAGCTACTTGGTTTGAACGAAATCCTAGTTTTTCTATTACTACTGTCTAGGTCTAGACGAGATGGCTCAGTGGTCTGGGTGCGAAGGTCCGTGGTTCGAACCCGACCTTTGCCTCCCGACTTCCCCTGTCTAAGATTGGGCAAACTGCCAGTATCCCAGCCCTCATACTTCCTTCGGGTGGTTTGGCAGCTAGGCACCGAAAGGGTGTTACAGCTGAACGATCGTAATTCTTTTTGTCCCGGTTTAGACAACCTGTTAGGAACGCAACTCTCATTCTTCCTTCTAGTCGCGCGTCAACTATGAACCGAAAGTGCGCCAAAGCTGAAACAGTATTTTACTTATTGTTCACTTATGGGTACGAAAAGTAAGCTGCAGAAATCGACCTACATTAGCGATGTGTTTTGAGCCTAAATTGGTTGTGAACATTGGAACGTAGCAAGGTTAAATAAGCCGCTTGATTCAATCAAGTCACTAAGCCTCAGGAAGCTACTACATGCTAAATTCGGTGCAAATAACGTGACTTAGCGCGCATTAAACTTACGTTCAAACAATCAGGACAAGCGGAAGTCTAAACACACACACGCTAGACTATCGATTGATAGAGATGCATGAGAATCAGCATCGACATACGGAACAACAAACGCTTTGAAGAGTTCAGAAAACGGGAGTAGAGATGTCGTATGTTAATCAAATCTCAAACTTACATTTTCCATCTGAAGCCCATACGGCAAAGCGAGTGGCCGAAACCTTCATTGAAAAAGTCGATCAGGGACACTTTTCACCTAGCTCTTATTGCCGAGAACAGACTGCGCAGATCCTACCAGTGGAATACGGTGCTCCTTCTGAAAAGCGTGCAACCTCGGGACGACAGCTACCAAACCTAAACGACAAAAGGATGAGGTGGCACGAGCGCAAAACATGCTTTTCAGCCTACGACCAAGCTGATCTCTTCTTGATACTGCTCTCTTGATACTGCTCTCTTGATACACAGTCCACCTTGGAGGTAGGCCGTATGGGACCGAGTTATCCTGTGATCTTAGAAACGTATTCCCCTCCGAAACACGCAGGAAAAACAATATAAGAAAAATCACGAAGATCACGCTTGCCCAACCACACTGTTATCGTTGTTTTGTTTCAGATGTCAGTTACGTTTTCATGGCCTGTTAACCTAAAATGTTTCCAACCTCGTGACAAACTCACGCAAATCAACTACACGAGTCAGAAACAAACTTGTTCCAGACACCCGTGGTGAACGAACAGCTATGCGGGCGATCTTGACCGCAAACAGATTCGTCGAACCCTTCGCACTGAGAAAGAGTGGAGTGGACGCAATGGGCCTGCAAAAGAGCATCTTTTAGGGAGACTTATGAATATTCAACCACTGGCTCAGCGTCATTTCAGTCGGTGTGCGTACAAAACAACGCATCGAAACAGTGCACCGTATTCCACAGCGATAAAAATACGTTGATGCAACGGATACGTTTAAGATGCATAGGTCATGCTGCCATCCCGGCCGCCGGTCAACAGCCAAAACTAGCGTTTCCTACAGTGAAATTCATGTAAGATTTTAGGTACGAGAATGGTTCAATCATCGGTTTTGCTACTCCGTTATAGCATATGCTTACCAAGCAAACGACTTCGCCACTGTAGTTCAACGGAACTGAAATC